>NC_080383.1:31898755-31984565 GCF_014773155.1 Arachis stenosperma | reverse complement strand
CTTTGGTATGTACACAAAAACTATTGTGTCTCTTGTTGAATTCACAACTCCGTTCACTAACCAGCAGTGACTGGGTCGTCCAAGTAATAAACCTTACGTGGTAAGGGTCGATCCCACAGAGATTGTTGGTATGAAGCAAGCTATGGTTACCTTGTAAATCTCAGTTAGGCAGATTAAAATTGTTTTTGGGTTCGAAAATAGAATAATAAATAGAAATATAAAAGGGATAGAATACTTATGCAGATTCATTGTAGGAATTTCAGTTAAGTATATGAAGATGCTGTATGGCTCAAGGACGCCTGCTATTCTCCTGCTTCAACTCATCCTTCTTCATCCTTTCCATGGCAAGCTGTGTATAGGGTTCACCATCAGCGGTGGCTACTTTCATCCTCTCGGGAAAATGGTCCTCTGCGGCTGTCACTCGCATGGCTAATCGTCTGGAGGCATCACCCATGGTTGATGGCTACATCCCATCCTCGCAGTGAAAACTAATGCTCACGCACTCTGTCACAGCACGGCTAATCACTGGTTGGTTCTTACTCATACTGGAATAGAATCCCTTGATTCTTTTGCGCTGTCACTAACGCCCAGCACTTGCAAGTCTGAAGCACGTCACAGTCATTCATTACCGGAATCCTACTCGGAATACCACAGACAAGGTTAGACTTCCGGATTCCCAGGATCCTACTCGGATACCACAGACAAGGTGAGACTTTCCGGATCCTCATAAATGCCGCCATCTATCTAGCTTATACCACGAAGATTCTGTTGGGGAATCTAAGAGATACACATTCAAGCTCTGTTGCATGTAGAACGGAAGTGGTTGTCAATCACGCGCGTTCATAAGTGAGAATGATGATGAGGGTTATTTATCATCACATTCATCATGTTCTTGGGTGCGAATGAATATCTTGAATAAGAATAGAAAGATTTGAATAAAAGAAGATAGAACTTCATTAATACTTGAGGTACAGCAGAGCTCCACACCCTTAATCTATGGTGTGCAGAAACTCCACCGTTGAAAATACATAAGTAAAAGGTTCAGGCATGGCCGAATGGCCAGCCCTCTCCATGATCAAGTGACCGAATATTCAAAGAGATTGAACTGTCAAAAGATGTCTAATACAATAGATAAATATCCTATATATACTAGACTAGCTACTAGGGTTTACATGAGTAAGTAATTGATGCATAAATCCACTTCCGGGGCCCACTTGGTGTGTGCTTGGGCTGAGCTTGATCTATCCACGAGCTGAGGCTTCTCTTGGAGTTGAGCTTCGAGTTATGACGTGTTTTGGGCGTTCAACTCCGGATCATGACGTTTTTCTGGCGTTTAACTCCAGACAGCAACATGTACTTGGCGTTCAACGCCAAGTTACGTCGTCATTCTTCGAATAAAGTATGGACTATTATATATTGCTGGAAAGCCCTGGATGTCTACTTTCCAACGCCGTTGAGAGCGCGCCATTTAGAGTTCTGTAGCTCCAAAAAATCCATTTCGAGTGCAGGGAGGTCAGATTCCAACAGCATCAGCAGTCCTTTTGTCAGCCTTTTTCAGAGTTTTGCTCAAATCCCTCAATTTCAGCCAGAATTACCTGAAATCACAGAAAACACACAAACTCATAGTAAAGTCCAGAAATGTGAATTTAACATAAAAACTAATGAAAACATCCCTAAAAGTAGCTTGAACTTACTAAAAACTACCTAAAAACAATGCCAAAAAGCGTATAAATTATCCGCTCATCACAACACCAAACTTAAATTGTTGCTTGTCCCCAAGGAACTGAAAATCAAATAGGATAAAAAGAAGAGAATATACTATAAATTCAGAAATATCAATGAATATTAATTATAATTAAATGAGCGGGACTTGTAGCTTTTTGCTTCTGAACAGTTTTGGCATCTCACTTTTTCCTTTGTAGTTTAGAGGGATTGGCGTCTCTGGAGAACTTAGAATTTGGGATAGTGTTATTGACTTTCTTAGTTAAGCATGTTGATTCTTGAACACAGCTACTTATGAGTCTTGGCCGTGGCCCTAAGCACCTTGTTTTCCAGTATTACCACCGGATACATAAATTCCACAGACACATAACTGGGTGAACCTTTTCAGATTGTGACTTAGCTTTGCTAAAGTCCCCAGTTAGTGGTGTCCAGAGCTCTTAAGCACACTCTTTTGTCTTGGATCACGACTTTAACCACTTAGTCTCAAGCTTTTTGCTTGGACCTTCATGACACAAGCACATGGTTAGGGACAGCTTGATTTAGCCGCTTAGGCCTGGATTTTATTTCCTTGGGCCCTCCTATCCATTAATGCTCAAAGCCTTGGATCCTTTTGACCCTTGCCTTTTGGTTTTAAGGGCTATTGGCTTTTTCTACTGCTCCTTCTTTTTCTATATACTCTTTTTAGCTCCCTTTTTTTTTTGAATACTTCTTCTTTTTTCACTGCTTTTTCTTGCTTCAAGAATCAATTTCATGATTTTTCAGATCATCAATAACATTTCTCTTTGTTCATCATTCTTTCAAGAGCCAACAATTTTAACACTCATAAACAACAAGATCAAAAGACATATGCACTGTTCAAGCATTCATTCAGAAAACAAAAGTATTGTCACCACATCAATATAATTAAATTAAATTCAAGAGCTATTTTCGAAATTTATGTACTTCTTGTTCTTTTGAATTAAAACATTTTTCTTTTAAGAAAGGTGAAGGAGTAATGGATTTTATTCATAGCTTTAAGGCATGGTTACATACTAGTAATCATGAAATAAAGACACAAAACATAGATAAACACAATAATTAAAAACCGAAAACAGAAAGAAATAAAGAACAAGGAATGAATCCACCTCTAGTGGCGTCTTCTTCTTGAAGGACCAATGATGTTCTTTAGCTCTTCTATGTCCCTTCCTTGCCTTTGTTGCTTCTCCCTCATTGCTCTTTGATCTTCTCTTATTTCTTAGAGAATGATGGAGTGCTCATGATGTTCCACCCTTAATTGTCCCACATTGTGGCTCAAATCTTCTAAGGAGGTATTGAGTTGCTCCCAATAGTTGTTGGGAGGAAAGTGCATTCCCTGAGGCATCTCAGGAATTTGTTGATGATGAGCTTCCTCATGCACTTCTTGAGGGCCGTGAGGAGCTTCTCTAGCTTGCTCCATCCTTTTCTTGGTGATGGGCTTGTCTTCTTCAATGGAGACATCTCCTTCTATGATAACTCCAGCTGAGTAACATAGATGGCAAATAAGGTGAGGGAAGGCTAGCCGTGCCATGGGTGAAGGCTTGTCGGCTATTTTGTAGAGTTCATTGGAGATGACCTCATGAACTTCTACTTCTTCTCCAATCATGATGCTGTGAATCATGATGGCCCGATCCACAGTAACTTCAGATCGGTTGCTTGTAGGGATGATGGATCTTTGGATGAACTCCAACCATCCTCTAGCCACAGGCTTGAGGTCCAGTCTTCTTAATTGGACTGGCTTGCCTTTGGAGTCTATTCTCCATTGGGCGCCTTCCACACAAATGTCCATAAGGACTTGGTCCAACCTTTGATCAAAGTTGACCCTTCTAGTGTAGGGGTGTTCATCACCTTGCATCATGGGCAAGTGAAACGCCAACCTTACATTCTCCGGACTAAAATCCAAGTATTTCCCCCTAACCATTGTGAGATAATTCTTTGGATTTGGGTTCATACCTTGGTCATGGTTCCTAGTGATCCATGCATTGGCATAGAACTCTTGAACCATTAAGATTCCAACTTGTTGCATGGGGTTGGCTAGGACTTCCCAACCTCTTCTTTGAACTTCATGTCGGATCTCCGGATACTCATTTTTCTTGAGCTTGAAAGGGACCTCAGGGATCACTTTCTTCTTTGCCACAACATCATAGAAGTGGTCTTAATGGCTCTTGGAGATGAATCTTTCCATCTCCCATGACTCGGAGGTGGAAGCTTTTGCTTTCCCTTTTCCTTTTCTAGAGGATACTCCGGCCTTAGGTGCCATTGGTAATGGAGAAACAAAAAAAAAGCTTATGCTTTTACCACACCAAACTTAAAATTTTGCTCGTCCTCGAGCAAGAAAGAAAAGAAGAGTAGAAGAAGAAGAAGAAAATATGGTAGAGTAGTAGTTGGTAGGTTCGGCTATGAAGGTTAAAAGGGGGTTGTGTTGTGTGAAAATGAAGTAGAAGGGAAGGGTATTTATAGGGAAAGGGGAGGGTGGGTGTTTGGCCAATTTGGGTGGGAATGGGAGGAAATTTAATTTGAATTTTATGAAGGTAGGTGGGGTTTATGGGGAAGAGTGGGGTGATGTGAATGGTGAATGGGAGAATTGGGGAGAGGAATTGAGGTGATTGGTGATGGGTGTTGGGAAGTGTGGCATGGGGAGTAGGAAGAATGAGATTTAGGATTAGGAGAGTGTGATTAGGATTAAAAGGTAAGGTGGGAATATGGTAGGTGGGGATCCTGTGGGGTCCACAGATCCTGAGGTGATCCTGTGGGGTCCACAGGATCCTGAGGTGTAAAGAAATACCATTCCTTCACCATATAGGCATGTAAAATGCCTTCATGCATCATTCTGGCGTTCAAACGCCCATTGGTGCCTGTTCTGGGCGTTCAACGCCCATGTAATGCATGTTTCTGGCGTTGAACGCCAGTTTCATGCTTGTTCCTGGCGTTCAGCGCCAGTTTGTCCTCTCTGTGCACATTCCTGGCGTTTAACGCCAGGTTGTTGCTTGTTTCTGGCGTTCAGCGCCAGAATGGTGCTCTGTTCTGGCGTTGAACGCCAGCCAGATGCATCTTACTGGCGTTGAACGCCAGTCTGCGCTACCTCCAGGGTGAACAATTTTTTTCTTCTGTTTTTGACTCTGTTTTTAATTTTTTTTTATTTTTTTCGTGACTCCTCATGATCATGTGCCTAATAAAACACAAAATTAACAATGAAACAAAATAAAATAAAAATTAGATAATTAAAATTGGGTTGCCTCCCAACAAGCGCTTCTTTAATGTCAATAGCTTGACAGTGGCTCTCATGGAGCCACAAGGTGATCAGGTCAATGTTGTGTAGCCCCAACACCAAACTTAGAGTTTGGATATGGAGTTTGAACACCAAACTTAGAGTTTGGTTGTGGCCTCACAACACCAAACTTAGAGTTTGACTGTGTGAGTTCTTCTTGACTCTGTACTGAGAGAAGCTCTTCATGCTTACTCTCTTTTGTCACAGATGGATGGCCATGTGCTTTGAACACAAGGTAGTCCCCATTCAATTGAAGGACTAACTCACCTCTGTTGACATCTATCACAGCTCCTGCTGTGGCTAGGAAAGGTCTTCCTAGGATGATGCATTCATCATCTTCCTTCCTAGTGTCTAGGATTATGAAATCAGTAGGGATGTAGAGGCCTTCAACCTTTACTAGCACGTCCTCTACTATTCCATAAGCTTGTCTCATGGACTTGTTTGCCAGTTGTAGTGAGAACAAGGCAGGTTGTACCTCAATGATCCCCAGCTTCTCCATTACAGAGAGTGGCATTAGATTTATCCCTGACCCCAGGTCACATAGAGCTTTTTCAAAGCTCATGGTGCCAATGGTACAAGGTATTGAGAACTTGCCAGGATCTTGCTTCTTTTGAGGTAAAGTTCTCTGAATCCAAGTATCTAGTTCACTAATGAGCAAGGGAGGTTCGCTTTCCCAAGTCTCATTACCAAACAGCTTGGCATTCAGCTTGATGATGGCTCCTAAATATTGAGCAACTTGCTCTCCAGTCACATCTTCATCCTCTTCAGAGGAAGAATAGTCTTCAGAGCTCATGAATGGCAGAAGGAGATTAAATGGAATCTCTATGGTCTCTAGTTGAGCCTTAGATTCCTTAGGATCCTTAATAGGAAACTCCTTCTTGCTTGAGGGACGTCCCAGGAGGTCTTCCTCACTAGGATTTTCGTCCTCCTCCTCCTTTATGCATTCGGCCATATTGACTATGTCAATGGCTTTGCACTCTCCTTTTGGATTCTCTTCTGTATTGCTTGGGAGAATACTGGGAGGAGTTTCAATGACTTTCTTACTTAGCTGGCCCACTTGTGCCTCCAAATTTCTAATGGAGGATCTTGTTTCATTCATGAAACTGAAGGTGGCCTTTGACAGATCAGAGACTACATTGGCTAAATTAGAAGTGTTTTGTTCAGAGTTCTCTGTCTGTTGCTGAGAAGATGATGGATATGGCTTGCTATTTCTTAGCCTATTGCGTCCACCATTGTTAAAACCTTGTTGAGGTTTTTGTTGATCCTTCCATGAGAAATTTGGATGATTTCTCCATGATGAGTTATAGGTGTTTCCATAAGGTTCACCCATGTAATTAACCTCTGCCATGGCAGGGTTCTCAGGATCATAAGCTTCTTCAGAAGCTACCTCTCTAGTACTGTTGGATGCATGTTGCAATCCATTCAGATTTTGAGAGATTATGTTGACCTGTTGAGTCAACATTTTGTTCTGAGCCAATATGGCATTCAGAGTATCAATTTCAAGAACTCCTTTCTTTTGAGGTACCCCATTGTTCACGGAATTCCTCTCAGAAGTGTACATGAACTGGTTATTTGCAACCATGTCAATGAGCTCTTGAGCCTCTTCAGGCGTTTTCTTCAGGTGAATAGATCCACCTGCAGAATGATCCAATGACATTTTCGAAAATTCAGAGAGACCATAATAGAATATATCTAAAATGGTCCATTCTGAAAACATGTCAGATGGACATCTTTTGGTCAGCTGCTTGTATCTTTCCCAAGCTTCATAGAGGGATTCACCATCTTTTTGTTTGAAGGTTTGAACATCCACTCTCAGCTTGCTCAGCTTTTGAGGAGGAAAGAATTTATCCAAGAAGGCAGTGACCAGCTTATCCCATGAATCCAGGCTATCCTTGGGTTGTGAATCCAACCATATTCTAGCTCTGTCTCTTACAGCAAAAGGGAAAAGCATGAGTCTGTAGACTTCAGGATCAACTCCATTCGTCTTTACAGTCTCACAGATCTGCAAGAATTCAGTTAAAAACTGATAAGGATCTTCAGATGGAAGTCTATAAAACTTGCAATTTTGTTGCATTAAAGCAACTAGCTGAGGTTTCAGCTCAAAGTTATTGGCTCCAATGGCAGGAATGGAGATGCTTCTTCCATCAAATTTGGACGTTGGCTTTGTGAAGTCACCAAGCATTCTCCTTGCATTATTATTATTATTTTCGTCTGCCATCTCTTTCTCTTGTTCAAAAATTTCTGAAAGGTTGTTTCTGGATTGTTGTAATTTAGCTTCTCTTAATTTTCTCTTCAGAGTCCTTTCAGGTTCTGGATCAATTTCAACAAGAGTGCCTTTATCCCTGTTCCTGCTCATATGAAAGAGAAGAACACAAGAAAAGAAAGAGGAATCCTCTATGTCACAGTATAGAGATTCCTTTATGTTAGTAGAAAAAGAAAGTGGTATAAGAAAGAAGAAGGATGGATTCAGATTTTTGGATGAAGAGAGGTGAAGAGAAGTGTTAGTAATTAAATAATTAAATAGAAGAAGAGAAGAGAAGGGAATTTTCGAAATTAATTTTTGAAAAAGAGGTTAGTAATTTTCGAAAATTAGAGATAAGTTGTAATTAAAATTAAACATGAAACAATTAATTAATTAAAAAGAACTTTTGAAAAAGGGAAGAGATATTTTTGAAAATTAGAGAGAGAAAAGTAGTTAGGTGGTTTTGAAAAAGATAAGAAACAAACAAAAAGTTAGTTAGTTGATTGAAAAAGATTTGAAATCAAATTTGAAAAAGATATGAAGATAGCAAGTTAGATAAGATATTTTGAAATCAAATTTTGAAAAAGATAAAATTTTTGAAAAAGATCAAATAAAAGATAAAAAGATTTAATTCAAAAATTTTGAAATTATTTACTTCACTAACAAGAAACTACAAGATAAGATTCTAGAATTTAAAGATTGAACCTTTCTTAACAAGAAAGTAACAAACTTCAAATTTTTGAACCAATCACATTAATTATTAGTGAATTTTCGAAAATTACATATAAAGATAAGAAAAAGATTTTGAAAATAATTTGAAAAAGATTTTTGAAATTTTCGAAAAATAGAAAAAAATGTAAAAGATATGATTTTTGAAAAAGATTTTGAAAAGATAAGATTTTTAAAATTGAAATTTTGACTTGACTTGTAAGAAACAACTAATTTTGAAAATTTTTGACCAAGTCAACCCAAAATTTCGAAAATTTGGAGGGAAATAAGGAAAAGATATATTTTTTATTTTTGAATTTTTAATTATGAGAGAGAAAAACAACAAAAATACTCAATGCATGAAATTTTTAGATCAAAACAATGAATGCATGCAAGAATGCTATGAATGTCAAGATGAACACCAAGAACACTTTGAAGATCATGATGAACATCAAGAACATAATTTTGAAAAATTTTTGATGCAAAGAAAACATGCAAGACACCAAACTTAGAAATTTTTAATGCATGGAAAATATGAATGCAAAAATGCACATGAAAAACAACAAACAACACAAAACAAGAAAACATCAAGATCAAACAAGAGGACTTATCAAGAATAACTTGAAGATCATGAAGAACACTATGAATGCATGGGATTTTCGAAAAATGCAAGAAAAATTTTTAAAGCATGCAATTGACACCAAACTTAAAAATTTACTCAATACTCAAACAAGAAACACAAAATATTTTTGATTTTTGTGATTTTTATGATTTTTTTTTTTGAATTTTTTCGAAAATAAAGTTTAGAAAAACGAAAAATAAAAGAAAAATTTTGAAAAAGATTTTTGAAAAGAAAATTACCTAATCTGAGCAACAAGATGAACCGTCAGTTGTCCATACTCGAACAATCCCCGGCAACGGCGCCAAAAACTTGGTGGACGAAATTGTGATCATGCTTGAATTTGGCTCTTTGGTATGTACACAAAAACTATTGTGTCTCTTGTTGAATTCACAACTCCGTTCAACTAACCAGCAAGTGTACTGGGTCGTCCAAGTAATAAACCTTACGTGAGTAAGGGTCGATCCCACAGAGATTGTTGGTATGAAGCAAGCTATGGTTACCTTGTAAATCTCAGTTAGGCAGATTAAAATTGTTTTTGGGTTCGAAAATAGAAATAATAAAATAGAAATAATAAAAGGGATAGAATACTTATGCAGATTCATTGGTAGGAATTTCAGTTAAGTATATGAAGATGCTGTATGGCTCAAGGACGCCTGCTATTCTCCTGCTTCAACTCAATCCTTCTTCATCCTTTCCATGGCAAGCTGTGTATAGGGGTTCACCATCAGCGGTGGCTACTTTCAATCCTCTCGGGAAAATGGTCCTCTGCGGCTGTCACTCGCATGGCTAATCGTCTGGAGGCATCACCCATGGTTGATGGCTACATCCCATCCTCGCAGTGAAAACTAATGCTCACGCACTCTGTCACAGCACGGCTAATCACTGGTTGGTTCTTACTCATACTGGAATAGAATCCCTTGATTCTTTTGCGTCTGTCACTAACGCCCAGCACTTGCAAGTCTGAAGCACGTCACAGTCATTCATTACCGGAATCCTACTCGGAATACCACAGACAAGGTTAGACTTTCCGGATTCCCAGGATCCTACTCGGAATACCACAGACAAGGTGAGACTTTCCGGATCCTCATAAATGCCGCCATCTATCTAGCTTATACCACGAAGATTCTGTTGGGGAATCTAAGAGATACACATTCAAGCTCTGTTGCATGTAGAACGGAAGTGGTTGTCAATCACGCGCGTTCATAAGTGAGAATGATGATGAGGGTTATTTACTCATCACATTCATCATGTTCTTGGGTGCGAATGAATATCTTGGAATAAGAATAAGAAAGATTTGAATAAAAGAAGATAGAACTTCATTAATACTTGAGGTACAGCAGAGCTCCACACCCTTAATCTATGGTGTGCAGAAACTCCACCGTTGAAAATACATAAGTAAAAGGTTCAGGCATGGCCGAATGGCCAGCCCTCTCCATGATCAAGTGACCGAATATTCAAAGAGATTGAACTGTCAAAAGATGTCTAATACAATAGATAAATATCCTATATATACTAGACTAGCTACTAGGGTTTACATGAGTAAGTAATTGATGCATAAATCCACTTCCGGGGCCCACTTGGTGTGTGCTTGGGCTGAGCTTGATCTATCCACGAGCTGAGGCTTCTCTTGGAGTTGAAATCACAGAAAAAGACACAAACTCATAGTAAAGTCCAGAAATGTGAATTTAACATAAAAACTAATGAAAACATCCCTAAAAGTAGCTTGAACTTACTAAAAACTACCTAAAAACAATGCCAAAAAGCGTATAAATTATCCGCTCATCAAGAAGCAGGGGCGTGAACTCCAAGAGATGAAACACCAAAAGCTCTCCTCTCAAGCTGAGGGAGCATCCACTTCTCAAAATCAAGGTTGTTGAGTCCTAACCCTGTGAAAACCTCTATCATTAGGAGCCTATTTTTGCGTTTTTATTTTCTAGTCTAATCTTATATTTATTTTTGAGTCTTGTTCTTAATTCATAATTAATAAAATTTAAAGATTCTGCCTTAAAGTTATGAATGTTCTATGAATCCATCACCTCTCTTAAATGAAAAATGCTTTAATCACAAAAGAACAAGAAGTACAGGATTTCGAAATTTATCCTTGAAACTAGCTTAATTGGTTTGATGTGGTGACAATACTTTCTGTTTTCTGAATGTATGCTTGAACAGTGCATATGTCTTTTGAATTTGTTATTCATGAATGTTAAAAATTGTTGGCTCTTGAAAGAATGATGAAAAAAGAGACATGTTATTGAGGATCTGAAAAATCATAAAAATGATTCTTGAAGCAAGAAAAAGCAGTGAATCAAAAAAAAAATTTTCGAAAAAAAAAAGAGAAGAAAAGAAAAAGAAAGAAATAAAAGTTATGATCCAAGGCAAAAAGAGTGTGCTTAAGAACCCTGGACACCTCTAATTGGGGACTCTAGCAAAGCTGAGTCACAATCTGAAAAGGTTCACCCAATTATGTGTCTGTGGCATGTATGTATCCGGTGGTAATACTGGAAGACAGAGTGCTTTGGGCCACAGCCAAGACTCATAAAGTAGCTGTGTTCAAGAATCATCATACTTAACTAGGAGAATCAATAACACTATCTGGATTCTGAGTTCCTAAAGAAGCCAATCATTCTGAATTTCAGAGGATAGAGTGAGATGCCAAAACTGTTCGGAGGCAAAAAGCTACTAGTCCCGCTCATCTAATTTGGAGCTAAGTTTCATTGATAATTTGGAGTCTATAGTATATTCTCTTCTTTTTATCCTATTTTGATTTTTAGTTGCTTGGGGACAAGCAACAATTTAAGTTTGGTGTTGTGATGAGCGGATAATTTGTACGCTTTTTGGCATTGTTTTTAGTATGTTTTTAGTATCTTTTAGTTAGTTTTTAGTATATTTTTAGTAGTTTTTAGTTAAAATTCACTTTTCTAGACTTTACTATGAGTTTGTGTGTTTTTCTGTGATTTCAGGTATTTTCTGACTGAAATTGAAGGTTCTGAGCAAAAATCTGATTCAGAGACTGAAAAGAACTGCAGATGCTGTTGGATTCTGACCTCCCTGCACTCGAAGTGGATTTTCTGGAGCTACAGAAGCCCAATTGGCGCGCTCTCAACGGCGTTGGAATGTAGACATCCTGGGCTTTCCAGCAATATATGATAGTCCATACTTTGACCCAGATTTGATGGCCCAAACCGGCGTGGCAAATCACTCTCAGGAATTCCAGCGTTAAACGCCGGAGCTGGCATAAAACTTGGAGTTAAACGCCCAAACTGGCATGAAAGCTGGCGTTTAACTCCAGAAAAGGTCTCTACACGAAAATGCTTCAATGCTCAGCCCAAGCACACACCAAGTGGGCTCGGAAGTGGATTTTTCTGTCATTTACTCATTTCTGTAAAACCTTAGGTTACTAGTTTACTATTAATAGGATCTTTTGACATTGTATCTGTACCTCATGACATTTTTACACATTTCATTGTATACCTTCCACGGCATGAGTCTCTAAACCCCATGGTTGGGGGTGAGGAGCTCTGCTGTGTCTTGATGGATTAATGCAATTACTACTGTTTCTCATTCAATCCTGCTTGCTTCCATTCTAAGATACTACTTGTTCTTAAATCGGATGAATGTGATGATCCGTGACAATCATCATCATTCTCAACTAGGAACGTGTGCCTGACAACCACCTCCGTTCTACCTTAGATTGAGTAGATATCTCTTGGATTCCTTAACCAGAATCTTCGTGGTATAAGCTAGAACTGATGGCGGCATTCAAGAGAATCCGGAAGGTCTAAACCTTGTCTGTGGTATTCTGAGTAGGATTCAATGACTGAATGACTGTGACGTGCTTCAAACTCCTAGCAGGCGGGGCGTTAGTGACAGACGCAAAAGAATCAATAGATTCTATTCCGGCCTGACCGAGAACCGACAGATGATTAGCCATGCTGTGACAGAGCATAGGAACATTTTCACTGAGAGGATGGGAGGTAGCCACTGACAACGGTGAAACCCTACATACAGCTTGCCATGGAAGGAGCCTTGCGTGTTTGATGAAGAAGACAGTAGGAAAGCAGAGATTCAGAGGATGGAGCATCTCCAAAGCCTCAACCTATTCCCCATTACTGCTGAACAAGTACTAATTTCATGTTCTTTTGCTTTTTACAATCAATCCTGATAATTTTTGATATCCTGACTAAGATTTACAAGATAACCATAGCTTGCTTCAAGCCGACAATCTCCGTGGGATCGACCCTTGCTCACGCAAGGTATTACTTGGACGACCCAGTGCACTTGCTGGTTAGTTGTGCGGGATTGCAAAAGTGTGATTGCAATTTCGTGCACCACCTATTCTTAAGAAAACACCGTACGAATTGTACAAAGGAAGAAAGCCAAATATTTCCCACCTTCATGTCTTTGGTTGTAAATGCTTTATTCTAAATAATGGAAAAGATAACTTAGGCAAATTTGATGCTAAGGCTGATGAAGGAATCTTCTTAGGCTACTCTTTAACTAGCAAAGCTTTTAGAGTATATAATAAACGCATCATGACTATGGAAGAAAGTATTCATGTCGCTTTTGATGAAACTAACCGTTGTTGTGCTAGAAAAGATTTTGATGAAAATGTAGAAAACTTTGATTCACTAAATTTGAATGGTGAAGACAAAGAAAAAGATTTAAATGAAGCCTCTACAAGCTCAGTAGAGGATAGTGTTCAAGTTGAAAAAATTGAACCATCACAAGCACAAACAAATGCACTTCCAAAGGATTGGCGTACTTCAAAGGATCATCCTCTAGACAACGTCATTGGTGATGTTTCGAAAGGGGTAACAACTCGATCCACTTTTAGAAATTTATTTGCATATAGTGCTTTTGTTTCTCAAATTGAACCATCTACCATTGAGTCCGCAATTGATGATGAACATTGGGCTATGGCAATGCAAGAGGAGCTTAACCAATTCAAACGAAATGACGTTTGGGAATTGGTGCCTAAACCAAGTAATCAAACAATTGTAGGAACAAAATGGGTTTTTAGAAATAAACTCGATGAAAATGGTACAATTGTTAGAAACAAAGCTAGATTAGTAGCTAAAGGTTATAATCAAGAGGAAGGCATTGATTATGACGAAACTTATGCTCCCGTAGCTAGATTAGAAGCAATTAGGATGTTACTTGCTTTTGCATCCTCTTATAACTTCAAACTTTATCAAATGGATGTTAAGAGTGCCTTTCTTAATGGTTTCATTCAAGAAGAAGTATATGTTGAACAACCTCCCGGTTTTGAGGATTATGAAAATCCTAATCATGTTTTTAAACTCAAGAAAGCTCTTTATGGTCTTAAACAAGCTCCAAGAGCTTGGTATGAACGTTTGAGCAAGTTTTTAATAGAAAAGGGTTTTAGAAGAGGGAAGGTTGATACAACTTTATTTATCTTGATTGAAAACAAAAATATCCTTTGGTACAAGTTTACGTCGATGACATAATATTTGGTTCAACTAACGAATCACTTTGCAAGTTTTTCTCAAACCTCATGCAAAGTGAATTTGAAATGTCCATGATGGGCGAACTCAACTTCTTCCTTGGTCTTCAAATCAAACAAGGAAAAGAAGGAACTTTCGTTAGCCAAACCAAATATTGCAAGGAACTGCTCAAAAGATTTGGAATGGACAATGCTAAGGCAATGGACACACCAATGAGCACTACTTGCTACCTTGACAAAGATGAACAAGGTAAAAGCATAGATGTAAAGAAGTATAGAGGCATGATAGGATCATTACTTTATCTAACGGTAAGTAGGCCAGATATCATGTTTAGTGTATGCATGTGTGCGAGATACCAAGCTAATCCTAAGGAATCTCACTTAAGTGCGGTGAAAAGGATTATGAAGTATCTCATAGGAACATTAAATGTTGGATTGTGGTATCCGAAAGGATCCACTTGTGATTTGATTGGTTATTCCGATTCCGATTTTGCCGGTTGCAAATTGGATAGGAAAAGCACTAGTGGCACTTGTCACTTGCTAGGAAACTCTCTTGTTTCATGGCATAGTAAGAAACAAGTAAGTGTAGCCTTGTCTACCGCCGAAGCCGAGTATGTAGCCGCCGGTAGTTGTTGCGCCCAAATTTTATGGATGAAACAACAACTTGTGGACTATGGACTCATGCTTGATCACATTCTTATCAAATGTGATAATACTAGTGCAATAAATTTAACCAAGAATCCGGTTCAACATTCAAGAACCAAGCATATTGAGATTAGACATCACTTCATAAGAGACCATGTTGAAAAGGGTGATGTGGTTATTGAATTTGTCGAAACTAGTAAACAACTAGCGGACATCTTCACTAAACCTTTATGTAAAGAAAGTTTTTTTAACATCCGAAATGAACTTGGTATCTTGGATTCTAATCTAATATGATTTGTTTGAATTCATTGTATTTATATTGCTATTTTTGTATCTCTTACTAACTTAAGTAGAAACAACAACCTCTTACTATTAACCTTGGGAAATCCAACAAGGATAGAACTTCCGATTAATCTTCTCCTAGTCAAGGCTTTTTATTTTAATTACATAAAACCTCTTTTTAATTTCCATTGCTTTAATTCATAATCATTTCTTTTGCCCATTCCCCAAACTCCAAATTTCTCAGAAAACTCCTGACCAATAAATAGCACTCTCTTAGCAACTTGTTGGGAGACGACCTGGGAATTCTACTCCCAGTATTTTATTCTTAATTTGTGATAAACCCTTTTTAAATTGATAAGTGGAATTTTCTCCGATTAAGAACTGTACTCGCAACGCTATTTTTATTGTAAATTCTTAATCAGTAATTTTCCGTCTGTCACAGGACTTGTCGAGTTGGCTCTATAACCGACAGATGAGATTTATCAGCCATTAGGATAGGTGGTACACGAAATTGTGATCATCAATGGCGCCATCAACATGGTACGCTCAATTGTAATCTCAACTCTTTATCACAACTTCGCACAACTAACCAGCAAGTGCACTGGGTCGTCCAAGTAATAAACCTTACGCGAGTAAGGGTCGATCCCACGGAGATTGTTGGTATGAAGCAAGCTATGGTCATCTTGTAAATCTCAGTCAGGCGGATTCAAATGGTTATGGAGGATTAAAGATAAATAAAACATAAAATAAAGATAGAGATACTTATGTAATTCATTGGTGAGAATTTCAGATAAGCGTATGGAGATGCTTTGTCCCTTCCGTCTCTCTGCTTTCCTACTGTCTTTATCCAATCCTTCTTACTCCTTTCCATGGCAAGCTGTATATTGGGCATCACCGTTGTCAGTGACTACAGTCCCGTCCTCTCAGTGAAAATGTTCAACGCGCTCTGTCACAGCACGGCTATTCAACTGTCGGTTCTCGATCATGTAGAATCTAGTGATTCTTTTGCGTCTGTCACTAACGCCCCACAATCGTGAGTTTGAAGCTCGTCACAGTCATTCAATCCTTGAATCCTACTCAGAATACCACAGACAAGGTTTAGACCTTCCGGATTCTCTTGAATGCCGCCATCAATTCTAGCTTATACCACGAAGATTCTGATTAAGGAATCCAAGAGATATCCACTCAATCTAAGGTAGAACGGAGGTGGTTGTCAGGCACACGTTCATAGGTGAGAATGATGATGAGTGTCACGGATTATCACATTCATCAAGTTGAGGAACAAGTGATATCTTAGAATAAGAATAAGCTGAATTGAATAGAAGAACAATAGTAATTGCATTAATACTCGAGGTACAGCAGAGCTCCACACCTTAATCTATGGTGTGTAGAAACTCCACCGTTGAAAATACATAAGTGATAGTAGTGATCATTGGCTTTGGCCCCAGAGAGAGAACCAGAAGAACCAATATGAAAATACAATAGCAAAAGGTCTTATTTATAAAGAACTAGTAGCCTAAGGTTTACAAAGATGAGTAAATGACATAAAAATCTACTTCCAGGCCTACTTGGTGTGTGCTTGGGCTAAGCATTGAAGCTTTCATGTGTAGAGACTTTTCTTGGAGTTAAATGCCAGCTTTTGTGCCAGTTTGGGCGTTTAACTCCCATTCTTCTCCCAGTTCCGGCGTTAAACACCAGAATTCTTGAGCTGACTTGGAACGCCTATTTGGGCCATCAAATATCGGGCAAAGTATAGACTATTATCCATTGCTGGAAAGCCCAGGATGTCTACTTTCTCAACGCAACTGAGAACGTGCCAATTGGGTTTCAGTAGCTCCAAAAAATCCACTTCGAGTGTAGGGAGGTCAGAATCCAACAGCATCTGCAGTCCTTTTCAGCCTCTGAATCAGATTTTTGCTCAGGTCCCTCAATTTCAGCCAAAAAATACTTGAAATCATAGAAAAACACACAAACTCATAGTAAAGTCCAGAAAAGTGAATTTTAACTAAAAACTAATAAAAATATAATAAAAACTAACTAAAACATACTAAAAACATACTAAAAATAATGCCAAAAAGCGTATAAATTATCCGCTCATCACAACACCAAACTTAAATTGTTGCTTGTCCCCAAGCAACTGAAAATCAAATAAGATAAAAAGAAGAGAATATGCAATGAATTCCAAAAACATCTATGAAGATCAGTATTAATTAGATGAGCGGGGCTTTTAGCTTTTTGCCTCTGAACAGTTTTAGCATCTCACTTTATCCTTTGAAATTCAAAATGATTGGCTTCTATAGGAACTCAGAATCCAGATAGTGTTATTGATTCTCCTAGTTAAGTATGATGATTCTTGAACACAGCTACTTTATGAGTCTTGGCCGTGGCCCAAAGCACTCTGTCTTCTAGTATTACCACCGGATACATACATGCCACAGACACATAACTGGGTGAACCTTTTCAGATTGTGACTCAGCTTTGCTAGAGTCCCCAATTAGAGGTGTCCAGGGTTCTTAAGCACACTCTTTTTGCCTTGGATCACGACTTTAATTTTTTTCGCATATAATCTCTTTTTTTTTCGCATATACTCTCTTTTTTTTTTGCAAGCTTTTCACTGCTTTTTCTTGCTTCAAGAATCATTTTTATGATTTTTCAGATCCTCAGTAACATGTCTCCTTTTTCATCATTCTTTCAAGAGCCAACAATTTTAACATTCATGAACAACAAATTCAAAAGACATATTCACTGTTCAAGCATTCATTCAGAAGTCAAAAGTATTGCCACCACATCAAAATAATTAATCTGTTATAAAATTCGAAATTCATGCAATTCTTCTCTTTTTCAATTAAGAACATTTTTCATTTAAGAAAGGTGATGGATTCATAGGACATTCATAACTTTAAGGCATAGACACTAAGACACTAATGATCATAAGACACAAACATAAATAAACATAAGCATGAAAATTCGAAAAACAGAAAAATAAAGAACAAGGAGATTAAGAACGGGTCCACCTTAGTGATGGCGGCTTGTTCTTCCTCTTGAAGATCTTATGGAGTGCTTGAGCTCCTCAATGTCTCTTCCTTGCCTTTGTTGCTCCTCTCTCATGATTCTTTGATCTTCTTTAATTTCATGGAGGAGGATGGAATGTTCTTGGTGCTCCACCCTTAGTTGTCCCATGTTGGAACTCAATTCTCCTAGGGAGGTGTTGATTTGATCCCAATAGTTTTGTGGAGGAAAGTGCATCCCTTGAGGCATCTCAGGGATTTCATGATGAGTGGGATCTCTTGTTTGCTCCATCCTTTTCTTAGTGATGGGCTTGCCCTCATCAATGAGGATGTCTCCCTCTATGTTAACTCCAACTGAATTACTGAGGTGACAAATGAGATGAGGGAAGGCTAACCTTGCCAAGGTCGAGGACTTGTCAGCCACCTTATAAAGTTCTTGGGATATAACCTCATGAACTTCTACTTCCTCTCCAATCATGATGATATGAATCATGATAGCCCGGTCTATAGTGACTTCAGACCGGTTGCTAGTGGAAATGATTGAGCGTTGGATAAACTCCAACCATCCCCTAGCCACGGGCTTGAGGTCATGCCTTCTCAATTGAACCAGCTTCCCTCTTGAATCTCTCTTCCATTGAGCGCCCTCTTCACAAATGTCTATGAGGACTTGGTCCAACCTTTGATCAAAGTTGACCCTTCTAGTGTAAGGGTGTTCATCTCCTTGCATCATGGGCAAGTTAAATGCCAACCTTACATTTTCCGGACTAAAATCTAAGAATTTCCCCCGAACCATTGTAAGCCAATTCTTTGGGTCCGGGTTCACACTTTGATCATGGTTCTTGGTGATCCATGCATTGGCATAGAACTCTTGAACCATTAAGATTTCGACTTGTTGAATGGGGTTGGTAAGAACTTCCCAACCTCTTCTTCGGATCTCATGTCAGATCTCCGGATATTCACTCTTTTTGAGTTTGAAAGGGACCTCGGGGATCACCTTCTTCATGGCCACAACTTCATAGAAGTGGTCTTGATGCACCCTTGAGATGAATCTCTCCATCTCCCATGACTCGAAGGTGGAAGCTTTTGCCTTCCCTTTCCTCTTTCTAGAGGTTTCTCCGGCCATAGATGCCATAAATGGTTACGGAAAAACAAAAAGCAATGCTTTTACCACACCAAACTTAGAAGGTTTGCTCGTCCTCGAGCAAAAGAAGAAAGAATAGAGTAGAAGAAGAAGAAATAGAGGAGATGGAGGTGGCTTTGTTTTTCGGCCAAGGGGGAGAAGTAGTGTGTAGGTTGTGTGAAAATGAAGGAGTGAAGATGGGTTTATATAGGGGTGGAGAGAGGGGTAGGGTTCGGCCATTATGGGTGGGTTTGGGAGGGAAAGTAGTTTGAATTTGAATAGTGAGGTAGGTGGGGTTTTATGAAGGATGGATGTGAGTGGTGAAGAGAATAGTAGGATTTGATAGGTGAGGGATTTTTGGGGAAGAGGTGTTGAGGTGATTGGTGAATGGGTGAAGAAGAGAGAGAGTGGTGGGGTAGGTGGGGATCCTGTGGGGTCTACAGATCCTGAGGTGTCATGGATAATTCATCCCTGCACCAAGTGGTGAGCAAAAATGCTTTTTTTGCCAATCCTGGCGTTAAACGCTGGGCTGGTGCCCATTTCTGGCGTTTAACGCCAGCTTCTTGCCCATTCCTGGCATTAAACGCCAGTCTGGTGCCCCTTTCTGGCGTTAAACGCCCAGAATGGTGCCAGACTGGGCGTTAAACGCCCATTTGCTGCCCTTACTAGCGTTTAAACGCCAGCAAGCTTTTCCTCCAGGGTGTGCAGTTTTTCTTTTTGTTTTTCATTCTGTTTTTGCTTTTTCAATTGATTTTGTGACTTCACATGATCATCAACCTATAGAAAACATAAAATAACAATGGAAAATAGATAAATATAACATTGGGTTGCCTCCCAACAAGCGCTTCTTTAATGTCAGTAGCTTGACAGTGTGCTCTCATGGAGCCTCACAGATGTTCAGAGCAATGTTGGAACCTCCTAACACCAAACTTAGAGTTTGAATGTGGGGGTTCAACACCAAACTTAGAAGTTGGTTGTGGCCTCCCAACACCAAACTTAGAGTTTGATTGTGGGGGCTCTGTTTGACTCTGTTTTGAGAGAAGCTCTTCATGCTTCCTCTCCATGGTAACAGAGGGATATCCTTGAGCCTTAAACACAAAGGATTCTTCATTCACTTGAATGATCAATTCTCCTCTGTCAACATCAATCACAGCCTTTGCTGTGGCTAGGAAGGGTCTGCCAAGGATGATAGATTCATCAATGCACTTCCCAGTCTCTAGGACTATGAAATCAGCAGGGATGTAATGGTCTTCAACCTTTACCAGAACATCCTCTACAAGTCCATAAGCTTGTTTTCTTGAATTGTCAGCCATCTCTAGTGAGATTCTAGCAGCTTGCACCTCAAAGATCCCTAGCTTCTCCATTATAGAGAGAGGCATGAGGTTTATGCTTGACCCTAGGTCACACAGAGCCTTCTCAAAGGTCATGGTGCCTATGGTACAAGGTATTGAGAACTTCCCAGGGTCCTATCTCTTTTGAGGTAATCTCTGCCTAGTCAAGTTATCCAGTTCTTTGGTGAGTAAAGGGGGTTCATACTCCCAAGTCTCATTACCAAATAACTTGTCATTTAGCTTCATGATTGCTCCAAGGTACTTAGCAACTTGCTCTTCAGTGACATCTTCGTCCTCTTCAGAGGAAGAATACTCATCAGAGCTCATGAATGGCAGAAGTAAATCCAATGGAATCTCTACGGTCTCAGTGTGAGCCTCAAATTCCCATGGTTCCTCATTAGCGAACTCATTGGAGGCCAGTGGACGTCCATTGAGGTCTTCCTCAGTGGCAATCAATGTCTCTTCCTCCTCTCCAAATTCAGCTATGTTGATGGCCTTGCACTCTCCTTTTGGATTCTCTTCTGTATTGCTTGGAAGAGTACTAGGAGGGAGTTCAGTAACTTTCTTACTCAGCTGACCCACTTGTGCCTCCAAGTTTCTAATGGAGGACCTTGTTTCAGTCATGAAACTTTGAGTAGTTTTGATTAGATCAGAGACCATGGTTGCTAAGTCAGAGTGGCTCTGCTTAGAATTCTCTGTCTGTTGCTGAGAAGATGATGGAAAAGGCTTGCCATTGCCAAACCTGTTTCTTCCACCATTATTGTTGTTGAAACCTTGTTGAGGTCTCTATTGATCCTTTCATGAGAGATTTGGATGATTTCTCCATGAAGGATTATAGGTGTTTCCATAGGGTTCTCCCATGTAATTCACCTCTTCCATTGAAGGGTTCTCAGGATCATAAGCTTCTTCTTCAGATGAAGCGTCCTTAGTACTGCCTGGTGCAGCTTGCATTTCAAACAGACTTTGAGAAATCATATTGACTTGCTGAGTCAATATTTTATTCTGAGCCAATATGGCATTCAGAGTATCAATCTCAAGAACTCCTTTCTTCTGATTCGATCCATTGTTCACAGGATTCCTTTCAGAAGTGTACATGAATTGGTTATTTGTAACCATTTCAATGAGTTCTTGAGCTTCTGCAGGCGTCTTCTTCAGATGAAGAGATCCTCCAGCAGAGTTGTCCAATGACATCTTGGACAGTTCAAACAGACCATCATAGAAGATACCTATGATGCTCCATTCAGAAAGCATGTCAGAGGGACACTTTCTGATCAATTGTTTGTATCTTTTCCAAGCTTCATAGAGGGATTCACCTTCCTTCTGTCTGAAGGTTTGGACTTCCACTCTAAGCTTACTCAATTTTTGAGGTGGAAAGAACTTTGCCAAGAAGGCATTGACTAGCTTTTCCCAAGAGTTCAGGCTTTCTTTAGGTTGTGAGTCCAACCATATCCTAGATCTGTCTCTTACAGCAAAAGGGAATAGCATAAGTCTGTAGACCTCAGGGTCAACCCCATTAGTCTTGACAGTGTCACAGATTTGCAAGAATTCAGCTAAAAACTGATGAGGATCTTCCAATGGAAGTCCATGGAACTTGCAATTCTGTTGCATTAGAGAAACTAATTGAGGCTTAAGCTCAAAGTTGTTTGCTCCAATGGTAGGGATAGAGATGCTTCTCCCATAGAAGTTGGGAGTAGGTGCAGTAAAGTCACCCAGCACCTTCCTTGCATTGTTGGCATTGTTGTTGTTTTTGGCTGCCTTGTCTTCTTCTTGTTTGAAGTTATCTGTTAGGTCATCTTCAGAGAGTAGTGCTTTAGCTTCTCTTAGCTTTCGCTTCAAGGTCCTTTCAGGTTCAGGGTCAGCCTCAACAAGAATGCTTTTGTCCTTGCTCCTGCTCATATGAAAGAGAAGAGAACAAGAAAATATGGAATCCTCTATGTCACAGTATAGAGATTCCTTGAGGTGTCAGAGGAAAAGAAAAATAGAAGGAAGAGGTAGAAAAATTCGAACTTATCAAGAAAGATAGAGTTCTAAATGTGCATTGAGGAGGAGTGTTAGTCCACAAATAGAAGGACGTGAGAAGAGGGGAAGAATTTTCGAAAATAAATTAAAAGATTTTAAAAAAATTTTGAAAAATTGAAGAATGATTTTCGAAATTAAAGTTGGGAAAGAAATAAAGTGATTTTTGAAAAAGATTTTGAAATTAGAAATCAAAAAGATTTGATTGAAAAATTAATTTTGAAAAAGATGTGATAAAAAGATATGATTGAAAAGATATAGTTTTAAAAAGATATGATTGAGAAGATATGATTTGAAAGACAATTTAAAAAGATTTGATTTTGAAAATTAATGACTTGGCTAACAAGAAATTTAAAAGATATGATTCAGACATTAAACCTTTCTCAACAGAAAAGGAAACATACTTGAAATGTTGAATCAAATCATTAATTGTTAGCAAGTATTTTTGAAAATGGAAAGAAATTGATTTTGAAAATATATGATTGAAAAGATATGATTTGAAAAAGATTTGATTTTGAAAAATTATGAAAACTTGAAAGAAATTTGAATTAAAAACAAAATCTTCCCTCTTGTGCCATCCTGGCGTTTAACGCCCAAAATGCTACCCTTTCGGGCGTTAAACGCCCAGCCAAGTACCCTGGCTGGCGTTTAAATGCCAGTTTTCCTTCTTCACTGGGCGTTTTGAATGCCCAGCTTTTTCTGTGTAATTCCTCTGCTGTATGTTCTGAATCTTCAATTCTCTGTATTATAGACTTGAAAGGACACAAATTAAAAATTTTTTTTGAATTTTTAACGATGAGGAATAATCAAAATGCAACTAAGATGAGATTCATCAGCCACTAGGATAGGTGGTGCACGAAATTGTGATCATCAATGGCGCTATCAACATGGTACACTCAATTGAAATCTCAACTCTTTATCACAACTTCGCACAACTAACCAGCAAGTGCACTGGGTCGTCCAAGTAATAAACCTTATGCGAGTAAGGGTCGATCCCACGGAGATTGTTGGTATGAAGCAAGCTATGGTCATCTTGTAAATCTCAGTCAGGCGGATTAAAATGGTTATGGAGGATTAAAGATAAATAAAACATAAAATAAAGATAGAGATACTTATGTAATTCATTGGTGAGAATTTCAGATAAGCGTATGGAGATGCTTTGTCCCTTCCGTCTCTCTGCTTTCCTACTGTCTTCATCCAATCCTTCTTACTCCTTTCCATGGCAAGCTGTATGTTGGGCATCACCGTTGTCAGTGTCTACAGTCTCGTCCTCTCAGTGAAAATGTTCAACGCGCTCTGTCACAGCACGGCTATTCAGCTGTCGGTTCTCGATCATGTCGGAATAGAATCCAGTGATTCTTTTGCGTCTGTCACTAACGCCCCACAATTGTGAGTTTGAAGCTCGTCACAGTCATTCAATCCTTGAATCTTACTCAGAATACCACAGACAAGGTTTAGACCTTCCGGATTCTCTTGAATGCCGCCTTCAATTCTAGCTTATACCACGAAGATTCTGATTAAGGAATCCAAGAGATATCCACTCAATCTAAGGTAGAACAGAGGTGGTTTTCAGGCACACGTTCATAGGTGAGAATGATGATGAGTGTCAGGGATCATCACATTCATCAAGTTGAGGAACAAGTGATATCTTAGAACAAGAATAAGCTGAATTGAATAAAAGAACAATAGTAATTGCATTAATACTCGAGGTACAGCAGAGCTCCACACCTTAATCTATGGTGTGTAGAAACTCCACCGTTGAAAATACATAAGTGATAGTAGTGATCATTGGCTTCGGCCCCAGAGAGAGAACTAGAAGAACCAAGATGAAAATACAATAGCAAAAGGTTTTATTTATAAAGAACTAGTAGCCTAAGGTTTACAAAGATGAGTAAATGACATAAAAATCCACTTTCGGGCCCACTTGGTGTGTGCTTGGGCTGAGCATTGAAGCTTTCATGTGCAAAGACTTTTTTTGGAGTTAAATGCCAGCTTTTGTGCCAGTTTGGGCGTTTAACTCCCATTCTTCTCCCAGTTTCGGCGTTAAATGCCAGAATTCTTAAGCTGACTTGGAACGCCTGTTTGAGCCATCAAATCTCGGGCAAAGTATGAACTATTATATATTGCTGGAAAGCCCAGGATGTCTACTTTCCAACGCAATTGAGAGCGCGCCAATTGGGCTTCTGTAGCTCCAAAAAATCTACTTCGAGTGCAGAGAGGTCAGAATCCAACAGCATCTGCAGTCCTTTTCAGCCTCTGAATCAGATTTTTGCTCAGGTCCCTCAATTTCAGCCAGAAAATACCTGAAATCACAGAAAAACACACAAACTCATAGTAAAGTCTAGAAAAGTGAATTTTAACTAAAAACTAATAAAAATATAATAAAAACTAACTAAAACATACTAAAAACATACTAAAAACAATGCCAAAAAGCGTATAAATTATCCGCTCATCAATAGGCATGCATCATATGCATCTATATGTCTTGTTTGGATTGCCTAAGTGATTGCATAACTAAATGCTACTTGATTATCTGCTATATTTGCATCCTGTTTGTAATTTCTCTGTTTGTAATAATTGTATTTGTTGCATTTGGTTCCGCTGGTAGTTGGGAGGTTCAGAAGAGTTGGATTGGGGAGTTTAGATAGCTCTAAAGACCCTTAGCTAGTTGCCTATTTTAATTTCATGGTTTAGTTTTGTTTTAAGCTTTAATTATCTATTGGAAGTTTTAGGATTGCCTTCAGCTTTCCACGGACATTATATGTTAGATACGTGGGTACTGTTACCATGCTGAGAACCTCCGGTTCTCACCCATGCGAATTTTGTAGTTTTCAGCCGCAGGATAGGCGGCACCTCGCTGAGTCATGCTGGAAGCTTCTGATGTTGCGAATATCTTTATCTTTTGGGTTTATTTTGGTTAATTGTATTTGTTTAGATACTTATTGTCTCCACCTATTATATATATCCTGTATTAATTCCTCTTAGAGGTGATTTTGGAGACTCGGGTTTTTCTAACTCTGTATTTTGGTTTTCCTTTTGGGTTTTCCTATACATCTATATATGTATAACTACGTGCTCGCACCGGTTTATCTTTGCGAGTCGAGTCTTGAGTTTTGTTACATGTGTCTTGGAACTCTTGGTATATTAACTCCTTAGCTTGTTCTATCTCGCTTTGTCTGCTTTATCCCTTCGTGAGCGTTACACTTTTTAATTTAACGATTTTTGCCTTATCCCTTTCTTCAAAGGCTCATAGTTATAAACCTTTTTCACTATATTATATATTAAATTTTTACTTTTAGAGGTTGTAGCGCCTCGCCTCCTCTATTTTACATACTAGGTGTAAAGCTCTGTGTGGTAGGGTATTACAACCAATGTTTGTATGTGTTTAATGTTGACGATTGTTTAAGTTTTCTTTGCAGGCTCCTAGTTTTAGTATTGTCCTTCTATAATTACGTATATATCTCTTTTCTAAGTGTGGTAATGCCTCGCCACCATTGATTTATGACTTAAGCATAAAGCTCTGTGTAGTAGGGTATTACATTATGGTATCAAAACAGTCCATCCTTGTAGAGCCTGAGAGATTGATTGATTGTGTTTTTGGGCATACTTTGAGTTATGTTTTAATGCTATTTAGGATATCTGCATGATAAATATAACGCAATTGTTCATAAGCATACTTTTGAAAATTTGAAGTATTAGACTTGAGATATTGAGACTAATCACCTTAGTATCAATTGTTTGGTGTAGACAGGACCCAAATGGCATCTCGTGGATAAGGACGAGGTTGGGGATTCCTATGGAAAGGTGATGAGGGAACCGTACCGGTAGATAATCCGTCTGATTTCATGGCTGCAATGGCGAACATGGTTGCTGCCATTAATGCTACTGTTGTTGCTACCAATTGAGTTGTGGATAAGATGGGACAACAAGCTAGAAATGAAAATAGAGGTGGAGACAACGCCGAGGATGGGAGGCCAATGACTTTGGCTACGTTCTTGAAGGTGAATTCTCCAACATTCTAGGGTATGACCAATCCCACTGAAGTTGACAACTAGTTCCAAGCTATGGAAAAAGCGCTGCAGGCTCAGCATGTGCCAAAAGATCAGTGTGTGGAGTTTGCTACTTATCGGTTAGAATGAGAGGCACAATTCTGGTGGCAAGGGGTGTAAGACCCTAGATTTTTGAAAATTAAATAATAAGTTATTTTACAATTTATTATGTTTACTCAAGATTAAATTTTCAGAGGTTATTATATATAAACCGGGCAAATTCTTATTTATAATTTAAGGTTTTCATAATTTAAAAATAATGAGTATTTTATATCCCTTAATTTTAATATTTATATTTTAACCTTATTTTATAAATAAAAAAAAATTATTGGAAATTAAGTAATAAGTTGTCGCTACTGTCGCCACCGTGTTGCCATCACCATCGTGGAGCTGCCGAATCGCCGTGCAGTCGCCGTGTCTCGTCCAGTCGTTGTCATCGAGGTCAACCCAAGGAGGAGAGAAAGAGAGCTCGCGAGGGAGAGGGAGGCATCACAATCGTTGTGGTTACTGAAAGCGAGGACGACACGCGAGAAAGGGAGAGCTACGGTCAACCTCATCGTCGTTCGCCTTTGGCCGTCGCTGCTGCTGTATCCTCCAACAGTGATGCTGCATGCGAGGTAGAGGAGCTCCTCGTTGCTGTTCTACTGCCATTGATGCCAGGAGCCATCGCGTCGCCGTCGGGGGATCAGAAGCGCAAGAGAGAAGGACCTCGTCAAGCTGTTGGAGGTTGCACTGTTGTGCCACTGGCTGCCAGGAAGCCGTACTAACATCGCCATTCCTCTACCGCCATTGCTACTGGAGTTTATGGTTACTGGGTATAGCACTGATGTCACCAGAACCACCGCTGGGGTTGCTGCTGCTCAGTTTAGTCGTTCTTCCTTTGTTACGGTAAGCGTTTTTGATCCAGAAGCTTTGAAAATCAATATTCTTTACGTTTGGTTAGAGATTCTGAGATTTTGGTAATATAGGGTTGAGTCCCAGTTATTGTGAGTGGCAATTAAAGCTGCCGTTGCTGCGGGTCAGGAGAAAAAGAAGTTTTGTGTCGCGTAGTTAAGTCGCGATCGAGGTAGGGGCATTCTTTTAAACTCATTTTTACTTTCAAGAATTGTTACAAGTTGATATTAATATGGAAAATATATTTTTATGATTACTCGAGTCTTATGGATTGAACAGAACTGTTTTGGATGGATGTGAATATTTATCTAATTCATGTACTAAATTATTGAGAAGGCTAGTTATTCTTATCTGTTGATTTAGTTTGTTGAGTTTGTAATTATTGGACTGGTTTCTTGAAATTGGTTTCTGGATTATGATAAAATGATTATCGAGTGTTTGAATGTGTTTTGATCATTGTGGATGAATTATTGTGATAATGGTTTATTGAAATGGACTGACATTGGAAATGATTCGAATGGTTGAGAGATGTCTAGTTTGGATTGGTTAGAACCCTTGAAGGGTGGTATATAGTCCGAGTTTCAGGGGAGATGCTGTCAAATTTTTTATAAGCTTGCACAAAAGTGAATAATTAGAATAAACTTATTTTTTTATTTTGATTAAAGAATTCTGTTCTGAGTTTGATTTATTATGAAAAGAATTATGTTTTAAGTGTCATGGCTTCTGTTTTTCTCCCAGGCATCCCACATCAAAATTTCCACATGTGCGAACTGAGTGTCATGTGTATGCCTGCCAGATGCGTAGGCATGATTGGGCACATTCTGTAACTCATGCGTGTGCATGGGAAATGCGTACGCATGAGTTGGTAAATTTTTGCAACTTGTGCATACGCATGGGACATTCGTACGCACAACCTAGCAACTTTCATGACTTGTGCATACGCATGGTAGATGCGTATGCATGACTTCCATTTTGGCGATGGATGGCTATGCTCCCATGTTGGATGGCTATGCAAAATTTTAACAACTTTGCTTCTGTTTTGCTTAGTTGTGGTATGCCTTGTCTTCCATGTCCCATGGCTAGCCTTCTTATCAATTTGGTGTCCAGGGAGCTCTCTATTTGATCCAGAGAGCTCTCTGGATTGCCTCCCCTCTTTGTGTTTCTTGCTCATAATGATTTCTAGCCTCTTCTTTCTCTTTTAATCCTTGTCAATTCTCATCTAAATTCTCTTATAATCAATGAATGCATACTAACTCAAAGTAGTGCTCATTAACTATGAAATCTTTGCCCATCTTGCAAAAATTCTTAGTTTATTGAATGGAATTCTAAGGAAAACATACTAAAGATGCAAACGCATCAGACATCAAAAGAAATTGCGAAAGTTGTAGATGTGATTGAAAGGCTTTGCGAGAGGGTTATGGATTAGAAAGTGGTCACATTTCGTTGAAGACTCTAAACGTACACCGAGTTTATTTGTCAAACCTCAAGTCTTATACTTATAAGGTTTAATTTGCATTAAGCCTATCCTATAACTTCTGTACCACAATACACTTTTTCTCTCGTTTTCATAAAACATGATTTTCTTCATGTTTGAAAACTGAACGTGTCAAATCTTTCTAATTTTCTTTGACATATTTGAAAGGAAAGTTGGTATGAATCTTTTTCATCTTATATCAATTGTTAAGCTAAACTTATTATCTTTAGAGGACTATTTTATAAAAAGTAACTACATTAATTTTATGATTATTGAAGTTTAAACTAATTATAATTTATTCTATTAGTTTGAATTATTTATTAGAAACTATTTTAATAGGCAAAATTAAATTGATTTTTATAATTATTATCATTTGAGTTTAGTTTAATTAAGATTATTATATATCTTTGCTATAATAAGATATTTTACAGAATTAAAACTATAATTTTAGTAATCTATTAATAATGAACGTTTTATTATTTAATTTGGTAATTAATATTTCAAGTTCAAAATCTGCCGGTATGAGTAAATATCGGTACTCTTTGATGAATTTAGCTTCGCTAATTCTTCATCATAGATCATCTATGCTTATGATGATCATGTTACTAATGTCATTTATATTAGTAACTCATATATTTATCTCAATCTGTATTATTACTTCTGTTTTAATACATCAAACTTTTATAATTATCTGTTTAAGATATTTATAACTTGAACCGCTGACTTAGCAGCTTATTAACTTGACACCTAGCCTAAGCTTGACACCTAACCCCCTTTCCATGTGTCACTTAATCACCTAAAACATCATCATTAATCCTCATTCAGCCATGCAAATATTTATTTTTGAAGAAAAATAAAGCACAGAGTAGAGAGAGAGAGAGAGAGAGAAAGAGAGAGAGAGAGAGATAGAGAGAGAGGGAGAGTAGAAAACTTGTAACCCTCCACAAACTTTTGGCGTTATATTTCTTGAGCTTCGTAACTCCAATAAAAACATAATCTGATTAAAGTGTTCGTATCTTCCTCCTTTTCACGTTGACGTCACTTTTGTCTGGGAGAAATCGATGATGAAACTCTCCTCCAATCTTGTGTGGTTCGACCAAGGTGAGGAAAATGAGGAGTAGCCGATTTTCGACGTTTTCTTCTTCAACTATTTGGTCAGAAATCTTTCCTGGAGCTTCGGTTGTTGTGTTTTTTGTAAGGAGATATGATTTGATAATTTTGTAATAATTAAATGTGTTCTTGATGTGTATTTGTTGGATGTTTGTGGCTTGAAATTGAATGATTTTGTATTTGAATTTGATGAAATATTGTTGATTTAGTGCTTTATATTTTGGTTTTGATGGGACTGCCAAAAGCTATCTATTGTGGCCTAATTCGAGGGCTATTGTTAAGCTTGAATATTGAGAAAATTGATAAGATTTTGTGGTCTGGAGATTAAAGGGAAAGCTGTGAAAAATCAGTAACCGTAAAGCTTAAAAATGGAATTAATAATCAAGTATATATTTTAAAAGATCACAAGAAAAGATTTTGGTTTTGAGAAGGGATATTGTCATCAACACAAAAATTATTTTGAGTACAAAAATGTAATTTGATAAAAGATTGGACTTAAAAATAGAAATTATATAAGTTTCGAGGATATTTTGAGTAATACGTAAAAGTTTAGGCGTACAACGGATATTTATAAAAGTACAAGGATATTTTTTATGATTATATTATATATAGGGTTATTTTTAGTAATCTGTAAAATATTTTGGCTTAAAATAAAAATATTTAAAAGTTCAAAGTTAAAGTATAATTCTTAAAAGTTCAAGCATAAGACTTTAATAAACAAGTTTTTGATATCAATATAATAATGCTGTTATTTTGTTATTACTAATATTAGGTTACTCAAAATAATATTGTTATTATTTTTTTTGTTAAAGATACTATTTTATATAAATAACATAACAGAAGAATAAAATAGTAATCTTTCCTAAAAGTTTTAGAAAGAAAAAGCTAATCATAGAACCTTTGAAGCCTCTTCATAAAACATATAGGAAAATGTATGAGAGAAGACATAGGAGTATGTAAGACATTGAAAGAGGTGAATGAAAAGGAAGAGTTTTAAATAACAAAAAAGGGAATTTTGCTCTAATCGAACACTTAAAAAAACTAAAGTAATCTGAAAGAATATTTGCCATAGAAAGTAGAGAAAGAAGACCGAAATAATATTTTACAGAATTGATGATATAAAACTAACAAGACTAGAATGAGAATGGCTACTAAACTAGATGAAAACTGAAAAATGGAATAGATTACGGAAACCCCGATTTGACCTTAGAGAGGACTAGGCTTATAGAGAGAATTAGACTAGTCTAAATACCAGTTTAGGGGCTTTTGGATAGGCCAAGACTTGGGATGTCATATATCTATAAATATTATCTAGCTATGCTAGGAGTGCTCTGTCTGGATCCATACGAGATTAACGATGCATGATTGTAGACTTGAGTCTTATAAATATTGACATGGTTAACTATATTACTGATTATTAATAAATAATGATTAGGAAGATAAGTTGGTAGCACTCAGTTTCCGGTATGATATAGACATATTAAAAATTAGGCTATTACACATTAACCTATTGGCTCTTCGTCCATGTGTAAGCCAAGATGAAATGCTACATCCTAAAGGGTGATTTTACACTTACCCCTAACATGTTAAACGTGTGGTGTCAAGGTGCTATCTCTCGACAAAGGCAGAGTGTTGCCAAAGGTAAAGTTTCTAACTTGCACAACATGGGAGAAATTTGTCTCCTCCAAATAGGAGAGGAGTATGTTGGTGGTCCCTCAATCAAATCCCTATTTTCCTATGAAATAGGACCCTATAACTTTGTTAAATCTAAATAAACAGTATATTGCATAAATTCTATAATAAATATAAAATAACACTAATTTAATAAACTGTATATGCTTAGACTACTATACAATAATGCTCATTTTTTTCTATCTCTAACATGTATTAAAACTTACATTTCTTAAAATTATAAGATAAATATGAATTATAAAAATCAATATTCATATAAATATTAAAAATAAAGAGCTAACTTACTCGTTTATTAGATGACCCATAATGTGCATTGTAAATTTGGCGTAATTAACGAATAATTAAACAATAAATTAATTACTAATTCAAGAAGTTAGAAATAGAATTTAATAGTTTAATGAGGAAGAATTAATTAAAACATGAATGTTGACACTAATTTTAAAGAATTTGGCCCAAGATTGGGGTGAACGGGCTGAACTGGACAAACTGGGCCCAAAGGCCCAACCCAAAACACTTAAACAATGAGCATCAACTCATTTTCTCTTCCTCATCATGTGAAGAATTCTGAACACAAGAGGGAAGAAGGAGGTAAGCTCCCAACTCTAACCCCAACTTCAAATCCATATATCTTCCAACTCTGAGCTCCGATCCCCGCACCGTTTGTGGCTACGCATTCACTGCGTTGAGCTCTAGAAAGCCTAGTACTCAATTTGGTAAGGAAGTCACATCTTCAGTTTAAATTCTCTCCTCCCCGATTTCGAAAATTTAATGTTGTGAGGTGTTGAGATTTTTTATTCTTTGATGTTTTAGGATCCAATTAGCTTGAGAAATTAGTGGATTTTTGTTGACTTGAGGCACGGGTAAGGTAAGGACCCTCAAACCCTAATGAATCCCTTGATTATATGTGTTTGGGTATTGAAATTTGGTATGAATGTGATAATATATGTTAGGTAGTGTATATGTAAATTTGGAACTCATTTGAAGAGATTGAAAGCTTGATTGAGTCTTGGATGCTGAGTTTTTGGTGTTGGAGGCTTGTGATCTTGCCAATTTGGGGTGTCTTTGGCTTAGGGGAGAAATCGACCAAGGTATGGTTTTGATTTTTCGTATGTAATATATAATGTCTTGTGAAAACTTAGGCTAGATGACCATAGGATAAGATGAATCATATGTTGGTGCACATTTGGTAGTTTTGATTATTGAATTATGTGTTGTTTGATGTGGATATTAGGTATGTTGGTTGTTAAATGGATGTGAAAATGGTTGATGAAATAATGATTATTTTGAATAACAATGATATATTGATGATTGAGTATAGATGTGGTATTGAATGTGAATAGTTGGGGGTGGAATTGGGGAAGTTGTGTGTGGGAGTGCTATAATATGAATGTGAAATCATAAGGTGTGTTTTGGTATATTTTGGTGTTGTTTGAAGGCTTGGACTGTTGGTAATGAGTTATGATTTTGGTAAAATATTAGTTGGAAGAGTTTTGTAAAAAACTAAATTTTTGGCCAAACTTCAACGAGCCATAACTTGGCTTCCAGACCTCCAAACTTTTCCAAACTTCTTTTATATGAAAATTGGGTCCGTGAAGTTTATGCCGTTCGAAGAACGCATGGTTATCAGAACCGAACCAGTGATCGAATCGGTCAAGTTACTAGTTTATTGGTTTATTGGTTCAATCGATAGATTACTTGTTGAACCAGTAAACTCGATTCTATGTAAATAAAAAATATAAAATAATAAAAAATTCAGTAAAGTGACAATTAGGTCATTGAAGTTTTTGACTTTGGATTAATTTGCCCTTAAAGAAATAAAGTATCAATTTAATCCTCCACAATAGCAAACAGTAGACACGTTATGACCATCTATCAATTTATCAAATAAAATTTAACGGTGATGTTTATATATACTGTTAATTACTGTGACGTATTTATTTATAAAAGATTGTTATGTAGATAACAATTTTTAGAGTGAAACTTCACCTGTTTTAATAGGATTCATAATAAATAGAGAGAAGATGATAAATGTTATATAAAAACTCGAAAGATAATGAATGCTTTATTACCCAAAACTACATCATTTCATGCTTATGTGATAGCAACAAGACATATGTCATTGTAAATAATGAAATACATGAATAATTTCATTTTGTTTCGCACTATCCATTGATGGAAAGATATACATGTCCAGTGTTTACTATTGTGGAGGACATAATTAATACCTTTTTTCTTCAAGGACTAATTAGTCCTAAGTTAAAATTTTCAAAGACTTAATTGTCACTTTACCCTAAAAATTTTAAAATAAATATCTTTACTAATATTTTAATATGTAAATATAAATATTAAAAATATTTAATGCTTACGTTAATAATTGTATAAATCGTAAAGAATTATAAATAAAAAAAGTGATTGTAAAACTAAAATTAAACTAAATAAATATAAAATAATTCAATTGTGTATGTATATAATATATATAATAATTAGCATATATGTTAAAAAAAGGAACAATTATCCCAGCAGCAAGCATCACGAATGCAGTTAGTGGACGTGAGTTCGAATCTTGAACCATCTGTTTTTGACGGTTTAATTGCGCCTTCGATCAAAACTTTCAACCGAACTAGACAGATTACTAGTTCATCGATTTTTTGGTCAAACCGGCTGGTCCTGTCCGGTTTTTACAACTATGGAAGAACGTATGAAAAATAATTTTTAATGAAAGAGTTATGTGTGTCGAAAGTTGGAGATGTAAAATGTGAAACCAACATTTTTGCATCTTTTTAAGGAAAATGAAGGGGGCACGTACGCGAGCTTACGGCTGTGTACGCGGCCATTCAGCTCTGTCTGGTGGGCTCGCGTATGCGGGCAAGTGCCATGTACGCAGCATAGGAAAATGGGGCACTGGCATACGCGGGAACATGGCTGCTTACACAGTCATTTGCCTCTGTCCAGTGTACTCTCGTACACAGACAGGGGGTGCATCCGTGAGTTTGGAAAAATATCACATCTGTGTACGAGGGACATGGTTCATGTACGCAAGGCCCTGTTTTTCAGCGAATTAAGTTTTTGTGTTTTAACCATGATTTTAAACCTCTAAACCTCTATTTTTACTCTTTTAGACCCTAAATATTTGTTTTAAGTATAGTGAAGGAATTAAGCTATGAAAAGGGGGTAACTTTGAGGTGAAAAAATCTTAAGACATGATGAATTATGAAGGAAAAGTATAGAAATATGATGTATATATGATAAATACGACCCTAATGAATGATTATGCATGAGTATGAATGAATATGAATGATAACTTGGCTTATGCACTTCTTTTACCTGAGATACGAGTTTCTCTGGATAAATGCAGTAACTTGCCACCACGTGCTCCAGGTTGAGACTCGATACTCTGTTGACCCTACGTCGCAAGATGTGGTCGGGTACTTTAACTCCCCAGAAATTCCCCCAATGAGCTGAAATTAATTATGAATGAGAAAAAACTATGCATAGACTCTTGGGAATGCGTGCACAGGAGGCTGTCCAGGATTTAGCAGTCAGACATGTCGGGTTGGTTTTACAACCGACAGATGAGACTCATCATCCATAGGATAGGCATACATCATATACATATGCTTGTTTTGTTTGCTTATGCATTAATTGAGTTTGCCTATGTGAATCAATATGCTATTTGTCATACTTACCTGCATTAACTGTACTCTAATTGTCTTTGCCTTCTCTCTTTTATTTGTCTGTGTGACTCTATTAGGGTTCTGGAGGATTTCGGAGGCAGGAGGAGGATTTTGGAGGGGTTTAGTTAGAGTTTGGTTAAGTTTAAGAAACTTAGAGGTTGTTTATGGTTTTTGTTTTAAATCGTTAAGTTTTATAATATGAGTGTCAGAATTCTAGGATCGCCTCTGGCTTTTCCGGGACCTTATATCTTATGTATGTGGCACCTTTACCATGATGAGAACTCTCGGTTCTCATTCCATACTGATATTTGTGTTTCTCAGATGCAGGTCGAGAGGCACCCCGTTAGGCATCTGGAGTTCCTGTCACCGCGGAGTTGGGACTTTACCTTTTGGGATTATATATGAATTGTGTATACTTCTCCTTATTATGTTTAACTCTTGTGCGTCGTTAAGGTTGTATGGAGAACTAGGATTCTTTTTTGAGTATTTTGGGACTTGGTTTGTGTATATACGTATATGTATTCTCCATTTTAGCCTTAGCTTCGCAGGTTGAGCTCGGAGCTTGAATATTTGTTATCCTTACCACTCTTATATATATATATATATATATATATATATATATATTATATTAGATATATATATTATATATATATATATATATATATCTATGCTTTCTTCGCACGCAAGTAAAACGTTATTCTGAGCGTTGCGCTTTATTTTCACGATTTTGTTTGTTAACCTTGAAGGTCATCGGATATTATATTCTTTCGATTATATTGTATGTATTTTATTTTAGAGGTCGTAATGCCATACCACCTCTGTTTTACGACTTAAGCGTAAATTTTTGTGTGGTAGGGTGTTACATGCATGTCTTCATTCAATCAAGTAATATACGTAGTGCGCATGATTATTTGATTTGTTAATCCTTTCTTCCCTTTTGTTTCTCATTTTCTCTGCTAAATCCTTTCTTTCCCTTTTCATCCCAAAACTTCCTTTCACACACCTACTTTGGTACAAACAATTTACCTTCTTTCCTTCATCAATGCAGCCATTGCTTGCAAATATATAGCCAAAATTCAATTCTATTTTCGTAATCATGGACTGCGAAAATGCATATTAAAATTGATCTCATTTTGCTATCTAAGAATGCGAAAATGCGGTAAAAGAATTTGATACATTTTTGTAGTTATAACATGCGAAAACATGTATATTCTAATTTCAGTTTAAATTGGTAAATAATATATTTAAATTAAAAAAACATATATTTGAATATTATTCCTAGATGTTATGTTATTTTTCTTTAATAATATTATTAATATATTTTGACATCATTTATTTATTATATAATTTTAGCTATAATGATAAATTAATGTGGAGATAAAATTACCTTTTTATGGTGTCAGAGAATTACATTAACAGAAATATACAATAAAGGAAAGAAGTTAATTTCAATCAATAAGTCAATAAATTTTATAAAATATATTGTTCCATTCTAAGGAAAAAATCTCGATAAGATACATTTTAATTACACTTGACAATTTATTTATAAATTTTTTTAATAATTCTTCTACGTTTCTTATAAGTTAAGTCAAGTTGTTTACTGTAAAACAAGTATAAATATCATGAAATCAGTTGGGATTTTCAGAAAATTTATAATCCGCTGTATTCTCTAAATAATTGTAGCGCTAATATTGGCTCATTTCTCTAAATATGCCAAAAGCCACTGCTTAATTTCATATCTTTCTAAACATCACATATATGTATAGAAGAAATGGTGATAGTAAGCTTTAGAAAAGAGATTCATCAATATCAAATCAATAAAGTACCAAAAAATTTTCTCTTATATTGGAGGTAAGTAGTGGAGTTCTTCTATTATAGCTTACCTTTTGGCTGGTGTTATGTTCACAATAGGTTTTATGGACAAATTATTTCTTGTCAAGGTCATGTGTAAAAGTTGAACTAACACAGTTTATGCTATTTTCCTTTTAATTTAAGGTATTTTCTGGAAAAAAATTATGGATGATAATTGCATAATTTATTGTAAAATATACATTTATTAATAGATAATATTGTCTAAAAATATGATGAATTATTTTCAAGTATATATAATTCATAGAAAATGATGAGAATATATTATTTAAAAGTTAAAATTTAAATTGATATATATTTCTGTTTATTTTGGATAATTTTAGGTGTAATCCAATAAAGTTTGAAAAATAAATGCTTTGATCAAGTATCTTGTATGAAGATCAAGATCAAGAAGACTTCTAAGAAGAATGAAAGAAGATCAATACAGAAAGATAGTATGTGATATTTGCCAACAAGACAAAAGATATCTACAAGCGGGTGTACTAGGCTATTTCAAAATAAATTTGTACTTCTTTCAATGTTCAAACTTTTAACAACTTAAACTACATTTGTTACTTGACTCCTCTATCTATATGTATAGGAAGTGAATCCTTTAAAGAAGTGTTCTTGGTGTTCCTTGAATCAATGATAGATAAGTTTTTTTGTCCCTCTTTCTTTTGTTGTGACATTGTATATTCTAGATCATGATCATTTAATAAATTCAATTATGATTCAAAAAACCACAAAAGTTTATATTTTTAAATCTTGTTGGAAAAAAGGAGATACATTTCTAACTTCATTAGATAGTGCTTCATAAAGTAACGATAGTGGCTCTTCATCATTCAAACCTTTAATAATAAACAAACATAAACTATGCTGGATACTTTAACTTTTGTTTATGAGAACAACAAGAAATAATCTTGCTAATATCATATATATTGAGAAGGTAACAATAAAACATCCATACAGGTATAACTTCATTTAAAAGAAGGAGAAGACGACTTACATTTATTAGCACAATAGAATATTTTGGTACTTTATTGACTTGACGGTGAATGCTTTTTGTAATACTCATTATCCACATTTTTACATATGACGTAAAAATATATATATAAAATTACGTAATAAATCTTGGCACAGTATTACATTGAATCCTAACTATTATCTATGATATTTATACTTGATTTCTACTAAAAAAAGAAAAAAAACTTGTTAACATGAAAGAAAAATAAAAAATTCAGAAATTGCTATGATGGATATGATTTATCCTTTCCATTCTTTCATCCATTTTCGTCTCGTACCTATAAGTCCACCACGCAATTCTTCAAAGACTTAATTTTTTTATTAATACTACATTATCAAAAAATTTTATCCATTTTTTTTTTGTCAACGCCCACATATTAACGATATTTTTATGCTAAATTTTAAATCATAAATCATAATCTTAATTGTAACAGCCCAGACCACCCGCTAGCACGATATTGTCCGCTTTGGCACACAAGGTCTCACGATTTTGTCTTTGACGATAGGGATGAGAGCCGAAACCCCCTACACTCACTCGTCAAAACGCATCATGCTAAGGAGAGGTATCCACACTCTTATAAGGCATGCTTCGTTCCCCTCCCCAACTGATGTGGGACCTTACAATCCACCCCCTTAAAGGAGCCCAGCGCCCTCGCTGGCAGATCGATCTGGGCTCCGGCTCTGATACCATCTATAACAGCCCAGACCACCCGCAAGCATGATATTGTCCGCTTTGGCACACAAGGCCTCACGGTTTTGCCTTTGACGATAGGGATGATAGCCGAAGCCCTCCACATTTACTCGTCAAAAAGCGTCATGCTAGGGAGAGGTATCCACACCCTTACAAGGCATGCTTCGTTAAACTCCCCAACCGATGTGGGACCTTACATTAATAATGTAAAAAAAAATGCTAGCTAATATTAATAAAAATATTAGTCCAATATTTCTCCTTTTTCTTTAAAAATCTATAAATTCATCACAAAATTCTTTCAGACTTATTTATCCTATTACTATGCATTTTTAGTCAAAATCAATATGAATCTAAGCAAGATTTTTTTTTCTTGAATGGAGCAACGACTTCTGTAAAATTTGTTATAAAGGATAATTAAGTTGAATAATAAAATTAGTTTATTTATTTTCATTAATTTCTTCCTTTCGTATTATATATATTGGTCAATGTTGAATAATACATATATTGATCTCATTAATTACTTCTTTATCTTTAGTTAATGATTGTTAGCATGAAATAAATTCTCATAAATGAGATTTTATTTCCATAATAGAGATTCCGAATAATTTTATATGAATAATGTATTTCTAATTAAATACTTTTAAGGTGTATTAAAATTATGATATATTCCTAAGAATAAATTTTGGAAACCAAATGAATGGTCGTAGGGTTAGATTTAAAACTCATTTCAAATATTAGAAACAAAATTAAATTAAATCAAATTAAACATTAATGGTAATTTTAAAATTCTTTTCAAATGCTAAAAACAAAAACACATATTTTATCATATTCATCGTAATATAGTGATCCTAATAATATAATATATAAAGTATTTTTTTTATCCCAAATATTTTAAAATTCTTAAAAAATATTTTTATTTTAATAATTTTATCCTCAGTATATAAAATAAATTTTATTTTTATTTTTAATATCTAAATCCTTTTTATATTCCAATTTTATCATTGTTTTCTTCTTCTTTACTTTTTGTTTACTACAAAAAATTAGGTCGAAACTGCTGAACTTATGATGGATTCTCTATAATTATTCAATGATAATATATTCCTGTTAGACAACATTTCTCAAACCACGGTTCATCTCATTCCAACCACGGCCCTAGGTCCAAACAATCCAACCATCAACCAATCACCACAGTCCAATAGAGTCTCAGTAGCAAACACGAATACGAAGATGCAAGCACAAACAAACAGTTATTGCAAGTAGAACAATTAGCAGTTAATCACATAGGCAAACCAAGTATAATATGCACACCCAAACAATGTCACATAGATGCATATGATGCATGCCTGTCCCTAGTAGCTGATGATATTATCTGTCGGTTATAGAGCCAACCCGACAAGTCTTGGTAGCTAACCATTGGACTGTCCCTATGTCGCGCATCCCCAACTCGAGTTATACTTATCATAAACTTGATCATAATCATGATCCATATTCATCACCTTCACTGGTGAATATTTACGGGGGCGAGCTCATCCGGGACTTTCATAGTGCCCGGCCACACTTACGACATAGGGTCAGTAGAGTCTCGAGCCTCCACCTGGAGCACGTGGTGGCTAGCCACTGCTTTCTCCCAGGGATCTCGTGCCTCTGATAATGGAAGTGCAAATCACAATTATCAAAAATTCAGCATATACATGCATTCATTCTCATCCATGGATCAACATCCATCTCAGCCATCCGGCTCACAGTTCAGTCCAGAACCAGCCAATATTCATATCATACACAGCCATTCCGGCTCACGGTTCAATCCAGAACCAGCCAATATTCATAATCATACACAGCCATTCCGGCCCAAAACAAAACAGCACTTCCACCATCCAACATCATCAAATTCATAAAATCAGCATTTAAGCCATAAATCACTTTTTCTCAAATCATTTCACTTTGAAATCAATTTTTAACTCTTTTCAGCCTTGGCTTTAGAAATCTCGTTTCTCAAATCATCTCAGGCTCATAAGCCAAATTTACTCAAAGTGAGTTTCCTTTTTAAAACAAAGCCGCTCTTGGCATCCTCTTTCCAAAACTTCCAAAACCATGGAAAATTAAAGATTCATTTTGGAAACATTCAAAATCATCCATCCCACAATTGGAAATTTTATAACAAAGTTTCTCGACAGAGTCCCAAGTCTTTAGGGGAGAATAACATAACTCATTTCGCCAAGTTCATTTAAATTCATTAAAAACCTTGGCTTCCTGATTTGAGTAATAAAATAGGATCTAAGCCAAACCGAGTCACGTAATCATTCACTTCTTTCAAATCCGTTTCCTTTACTTAGGCAAAACCAACTTCAACCCCCATGATAAATTATAGAACGTTTCAACTGTTCAAAATTGTTTTAGTCTTGCAAGAATTCAGAATTCAAAGAGTACTTAAAACCTTTCTCAAAACATTTCAAAATGAAACTTGTCAATAGACATTCAGGTTCTTTCAAAGTCATTAAAACTCCTCTAATTGGAACCCTCAAGTCAAATTCAAAGGCATTGCCCTTGTCACATTTAAAACAGCTTTAAAACATAAGTTTCATCTAAATAACTTTCTCCTGAAAGAGATACAATGCCATTCTTAAGAAGCAAGACTAAATCACAATTTTCTCTTTAATAATTCATTTCAAAAGCATGAACCATCCTTTTCTTGATAATTCAAATAAAATAGTAGAAGTCTTTAACTCATCATTTTGCCAGACAACATTTCAATAAAGACTCGGATTTTATAGAAATTTGGGCAGCAACTCTCCTAAAACTTGGACTTTGCCACCCGGTCCGGGTCCCAACTAAACCGTTCCACAATCTTTTTCAACAGTTCAAATTTAAAAATTAGTCCAAGGCAAGCCAAAATCCAACAGTCATTTCTAAAGCTTCAAACCAGGCTGAATTCAAGAGTGTATTCCATTTTTCACATCCTCAAGAAAATCAACTCAACTCAAATCAATTCTCAACGGATCAAACTCAAGTTTCAAAGCTTTAAAGAATCAACATCAAAACATTCCATTTCACAAAGCTGCACAACAATTCAGCCAAACAAACATTCATAATCATTCGATACAATCAAATTATACATAAGGCTGATACAATCACCAAGTACACATTTTCTCACAACAGTATCCATATGTAATAGTTCCAATATATAAAATATAGTTTTTGGAAAGCGCTCCTACCTCGACAAATTAAAACTATAACCCAAACTCGTTAACTGATTCCTTTTCGCTCAGCCCGAAATCACTGGCAATTAGAACCTCGGTTCTGCTTGCTCTCTCGAAAGTAGAAATAGCTACAAGCGGCAAAAGCAAACCGTATTCTAACTCCTAAAACTATTAACATCACAATCACTTTACTACATGGAACTGAACACTAACGCAGGGCTTTCGAAAATAAAAAATGCTTACCAAAACGAAGAAAGAATGGCTGAACCGAACAGTGGCGGTCTCCGAACCGGTTTGGCGGCGGCTTTAATCATGACCCGCAATAACCGGAGCTTGGCCCTATGATACAAAACCTCAGAATCTCTGGCCAAACATAACAGCATATTGATTTTCAAGAGCTCCGGAATGAAAATGCTTACCGTGAGAAAGGATTAAAGACTGAATCAAACTACAGAAGCTCCTGTGATGGTGCCGGCGACCACAACAGCTTCTTCGGCAGTGACAACGTAACTTATGATAGCCACAGAACGGCAGCGACCAGAAACTCTGGCGACATGAACCCCTTTTCTGATGCGGCAGCTCAATGGCGGACTAGCTTCCCCTCTACCACGTTCTGTTCTTCTGCACTGCTCTCTCCTCACCGGCGACAATGATGGAAGCAGTGGCTTCACATACGAGACGAGGCGCGGCGGTTGTGCTCATCACGATGGTAGCGACGGAAAAGGTCCCCTCCGACAGCGGCTTCCCTTCCAGGTTTTCTCTCCCAGACACGTCTCCTTCCCAGCAACGGCGGGACCAATCAGTGGCGACCACCACGAGCAGAAACGGTGACGAGCTCTATGATGAGGACGACGGTGGGCATCAGCGATGACCTCGTGGCAGCAGAGAACGACGACGGTCAGGACGCGACACTGACTCCTCGATGACAACAAGCTCACACCGACGGCTGGACGGCGATGAGCGCGAGTGATGGCGCAGGCAAGACGCGTCGGACTGTGGCAGAAGCACTGCCTTCTCTTCCTTCTCCGTGCTACACGACGGCGCGAACAGATCCTTCCTCTCCCTTCCTTCTTCGTTCTGGGTACCAAGCTCTTCCTCCCCTATAACGGTGACACGACGGTGCGGTGGCAGTGATGCCCACCGGCGCCGTCCCTCTTCTCTTCCCTGAGCCCTTCTTATTTGGTTCCTGCTCATTCAGGGTTTTCGTGTGTGTTGGCTGCTGTCTTGGGGGAGGGGTTTCGGCTAAGGCTAGAAGGGAATTAGGGTTTCATTTGCAATAAGGTGAAATGTGTGTTAATTAGGGTTAGGGGCAATTTGGTAATTTCAATTAAAAATTGGGAATATTATAGTAATTGAAATCCCAAATTAAATCCAACACTAATCATATATGTAGAAAAATACTTTTTACTCATCAATTTCACCAAATATCTTCAATGAAATGCCCAAATCAAATAATTAGAATTAATATACCTAATCCAAATCATATAAATTTTATTATTTCACAACTGCCAACTTTATAATTTAAATATAGAAAATAATCCAATAATTGTAAAATTGGATAATAATCATAACTTATCTCAAATTCAATAAATCAAAACTTGCCTTAATTATCTTTAATAAAATAATTTTTGAAATCAAAGCTACAGAAATACTGAATTTGAAATTAGCTCATGATGGCCCTTTTTCAAAAGTTTTGGGTCTTACAAGTAGGTTCTCAACTTGACTTTGGAGTTGATTAATATGAGACCCTTGAGTTGGAATACTCAAGAGTTAATTGATAATTTGAAGTTGTTGGCTGGCTCTCTTGTCACTAATGCTAATCCTTCCCAAGGGAGAGGATCAGGACTTGTGAATAGGAGTTGGCTCAATTACTTGACTTTCCTTTATTCGGTAAAGGTTAACAAAGTAGAAACAACAACCTCTTACTATTAACTTTGGGAAATCCAACGAGGATAGAACTTCCGATTAATCTTCTCCTAGTCAAGGCTTTTTATTTTAATTACATAAAATCTCTTTTTAATTTTCATTGCTTTAATTCATAATCATTTCTTTGCCCATTCCCCAAACTCCAAATTTCTCAGAAAACTCCTGACCAATAAATAGCACTCTCTTAGCAACTCGTTGGGAGACGACCTGGGAATTCTACTCCCAGTATTTTATTCTTAATTTGTGACAAACCCCTTTTAAATTGATAAGCTGAATTTTTGCCGATTAAGAACTATACTTAATGAGCGGATATTTTATATGCTTTTTGGGGGTAATTTCATATAGTTTTTAGTATGTTTTAGTTAGTTTTTAGTATATTTTTATTAGTTTTTAGGCAAAATTCATATTTCTGGACTTTACTATGAGTTTTTGTGTTTTTCTGTGATTTCAAGTATTTTCTGGCTGAAATTGAGGGAGCTGAGCAAAAATCTGATTCAGGCTGAAAAAGGACTACTGATGTTGTTGGATTCTGACCTCCCTGCACTCGGAATAGATTTTTTGGAGCTACAGGAGTCCAATTGGCGCGCTCTCAATTGGGTTGGAAAGTAGACATCCAGGTCTTTCCAGAAATATTTAATAGTCCAAACTTTGCGCGAAGGTAAACGACATAAACTGGCGTTTAACGCCAGTTCCATGTTGCATTCTGGCATTGAATGCCAGAAACAGGTTGCAAGTTGAAGTTAAACGCCAGAAACAGGTTACAACCTAATGTTTAACTTCAGAAACAGCCCAGACACGTGAGAAGCTTAAGTCTCAGCCCCAACACACACCAAGTGGGCCCCAGAAGTGGATTTATGCACTACCTATCTTAGTTTACTCTTTTTCTATAAACCTAGGTTACTAGTTTAGTATTTAAACAACTTTTAGAGAATTATTTTGGATCTCATGACATTTTAGATCTGAACTTTGTACTCTTTGATGGCATGAGTCTCTAAACTCCATTGTTGGGGATGAGGAGCTCTGCAGCGTCTCGATGAATTAATGCAATTATTTTTGTTTTCTATTCAAACACGCTTGTTTCTCTTTAAGATGTTCATTCGTACTTAACCATGATGATGGTGATGATCCGTGACACTCATCACCATTCTCAATCTATTAACGCATGCCTGACAACCACCTCCGTTCTACCTTCGATTGAATGAATATCTCTTGGATTCCTTAATCAGAATCTTCGTGGTATAAGCTAGAATCCATTGGTAGCATCCTTGAGAATCCAGAAAGTCTAAACCTTGTCTGTGGTATTCCGAGTAGGATTCAGGGATTGGATGACTATGACGAGCTTCAAACTCGCGAGTATTGGGCGTAGTGATAGACGCAAAAGGATCAATGGATCCTATTCCGACATGATCGAGAACCGACAGATGATTAGCCATGCGGTGACAGCGCATTTGGACCATTTTCACTGAGAGGACGGATGGTAGCCATTGACAACGGTGATCCACCAACACACAGCTTGCCATAGGAGGAACCTTGCGTGCGTGAAGAAGAAGATAGGGGGAAAGTAGAGATTCAGGAAACAAAGCATTTCCAAAACTCCAACACATTCTCCATTACTGCGTAACAATTACTTATTTTATGCTCTTTTATTTTTTTACACATTGAAACTAAAGAACCCTATTGGTATCCTGACTAGGAATAATAAGATAACCATAGCTTGCTTCAAGCCAACAATCTCCGTGGGATTCGACCCTTACTCACGTAAGGTATTACTTGGACGACCCAGTGCACTTGCTGGTTAGTGGTACGAATTGTGAAAAGTGTGATTTACAATTTCGTGCACCAAGTTTTTGGCACTGTTGCCGGGGATTGTTCGAGTTTGAACAACTGACGGTTTATCTTGTTACTTAGATTAGGAAAAATTTGTCTTTTTTTAGAGTCACTAGGATTGCATCTTCTATTATTCCTTTTAAAAAAATCTTTCAAAAATATTATTTTTCTTTATTAGTTTTTAATTTTTCTTGGAGTCTTTTGTGTGAGTCTAGTGTCATGTTTTAAGTTTTGTGTTAATTGCATGCTTTTCTTTGTCTTTCAATTTTCAAATTGCATGTTCTTTGTTCTTCCTTTATCTTCAAATTGTTCTTGTCAATTTTTCTTGTTTGATCTTTGGTTTGTCTTGTTTTGTGTCTTTTCTTGTTTTTCTTGTGCATTTTCAATTTTTTAGTTTTCAAAAAAATTTTATTTATTAAATACCTTTTTAAAACACGTTAAATTTATAGCTCAGTTGGCTAAAGTGTTGGCTTATGTTCTTGGCAATTGGGTATCTTCCTTTTAAAACTTTTTTCAAAAATAATTTTTCTTTGATTAAATCTTGTGCCAAACTTTAAGTTTGGTGTTCTCTTGTTAATTTTCTTTAATTTTTGAAAATTTATTTTTGGTTTTCTGAAAATTTTAAGTTTGGTGTTCTTTCTTTTGTTCTTGTTGTTCTTGTGAGTCTTCAAGGTGTTCTTGAGTCTTCTTTGTGTTTTGATCTTAAAATTTTTAATTTTGGTGTGCCTTGGTATTTTCCCTCCAAAATTTTTGAAAACAAGGAGCATTGGATTTAAAAATTTTAAGTCTTGTGTCTTTTGTGTGTTTTTCTCTTTCATAATAAAATTAAAAAAAAATATTTTTTTAACTATTTCTTTTAAACAATTTTTTCGAAACTTTTCATAAAAATTCAGATTTCAATTTCAAAATTTTTCAAAATCTTATCCTTTTAAGAATTTAAAAAAAAATCACATCTTTTTCAAAAATATCCTAACCACTTTCTCTCTCATCACTTTTTCGAAAATCTTCATAAAATATTTTCAAATTTTTTATTTTTATTTTTTATTTTAGTTTTTATTTTATTTTATTTTATTATTTCGAAAATTATTTTTCTTATATAATAAAATAAATAAAATAAATCCACATCATCTCCCTTTCTCCATTATGGACCTAAGTGGAAATGAATAGTCAAGAAGGACTCTGGGGTCATATGCTAACCCCATTACTGCTTCATATGGGAGTAGTATCTGTATACCCTCCATCGAAGTCAGTAGTTTTGAGTTGAATCCTCAGCTCATTATCATGATGCAGCAAAGTTGCTAGTATTCCGGTCTTCCACAGGAAGAACTGATAAACCCATATTTTATGATATATTTTGTGCTTAATCTGAGTGATTTATTCAATCCTTCACCCACTTATTCATATTAATTGCATGGTTTTACTTTTCCTTCCTTATTATGTGATGTATGTGAAAAACATGTTTCCTATGCTTTAGAATTAATTATTTTAATTACCTTTATTTCCATTCGATGCCATGATTAGTGTGTTGAGTAGTTTCAGATCTTCTAAGGCAGGAATGACTTAAATGATGGAAAAAGAAACATACAAAAATGGAAGGAAAGCATAAAACGGAGTTTTGGAGGAACTGGCATCCACGCGACTACATGAACGACGCGGCCGCATGCCAAGCGCGAAGAGGCAGCGACGCGGCCGCATGGCTGACGCGACTGCGCGCCTAACGAAGAACACCTATGACGCGGCCGCATGACTGACGCGACCGCGCGACAAGGAAAACTCCAATTGACGCGACCGCGTGACCCACGCGGACGCGTGACAGAGGCCACGCACCAGAAATTGCAGAAAACGCTCATAGCGGATTCTGAAGCCCTTTTTGGCCCAAATCCAAGTCCAGAAGTCATAGACCAGAGGTTATGAAGTGGAGGAATGCATCCATTGAGGAGAGCTCGGCATTTTTAGTCACTTTGCATGATTTAGATCTAGTTTTGAGAGAGGTTCTCTCCTCTCTCTCTTTAGGATTTAGGATTTAGGACTTCTCTTAGTTTTAGGAGTAACTCTCGATCCCAGGTTCAATGTTCTTTTACTTTATAATTATCTCTTATTTCCAGATACCATTAATGCTTGCTTGTATTAGTTATGTTGCCTATTTGGCTTATGCTACATTCATGTTATGATTTTCTTATTTAATGCTATTTGAGATATTTCAGTTTAATATTGCTTTCTTTATTTATGCCATTGATTATTCCCAATCTGAAGACAATTTTTATTCCAGCAGATTTAATTTCTTTTCCTTTTGGTCTTGGTTGAGAAATCAGTAACTCAGGAGTTATCTTAGCTCAACATAATTGATAACTGTTATCTTTGCTAATTGAACTTAACTTCAATAATCCCAACCTTTTCTTAGGAAATAAATAGGATTCGAAAATCAACTAATTAGTCCCTTGACTTTCCTTTGCTTTAGCAAAGGTTGACTAAGTGGAATTAAGATTCAACTTTCATTATTATTGATAAGAATAACTAAGTCTGGACTTCCAATTTCTCCTACCTTGCCAAAGGGTTTGCTTTACAGTATTTATTTATTTTAATTGTCATTTAAATTATTTGCCATATTTATTCCTCATTCTCAAAACCCAAATTTTACTTTTTTCATAGCCAATAATAAGAACATACCTCCCTGCAATTCCTTGAGAAGACGACCCGAGATTTGAATACTCGGTTATCAATTTTAAAGGGGTTTGTTACTTGTGACAACCAAAACGTTTGCACGAAAGAATTTTTGTTGGTTTAGAAACTATATCTACAACGCGACTATTTTTATAAAATTCTTTACTAGCAAAAATCCTAACGTCAAAATGGCGCCATTGCCGGGGAATTGCAAATGTGTGCCTTATTATTGGTTATTGTAAATATTTTTTTTTAAAAAAAATTATATATATATATTTTTTTTTCTTTTACTTGCTTATTTGTTTCTCCTTTTTCCCCCTTATTACTGATAACTACTATGAATTCTCACCCCTCTCGCTTTGAGTTTGGTTCTAACTTTGTTGAAGGAAATAGAAACCACAGCAGAAATATGCATCAAGGTCAGACCAATCAAGGATGGATGGAGTCAAGAGGATCTAATCAACCCTTTAGGCAACAACACCCTCCAAGATATCATGGAAAACGACCATTCTACAATGCATACCCAGCTGAGAGATATGGTGGACAACCTTGTAACTACCAACAAGCCCCACCCCGTGCTTATAGACCATCCTCTCAACATAACCTCGAACCACCACACTCACAAGCTTCTTTTCACCATTCGCCACCATACGATCCTTATCCACCCCAACACCAATCCAATTACTCCCAAGAACCACCACTCCCCCATACGCCATACCCATATCCATCAAAGCCAGAATCACAGGTTCGCCTTGAAGAATCAATAAAACAATTTACTGCAACCCTTCACCAACTGGAGCAAGCAATAAATCAATTATCTTCCAGACGTTCAGCCCCTCAACAGACTCCCATGGCTTTATGTGGAGAATCCAATGAAGAACGCAGTACAAAGAAGATGCTAGAAGCTCCAGTGAACAGCATAGAGCATAACTTTGTACTGGAACAAATAGAGGAAGCTGTCATTGCAGAAAAAGAAGAGTTGGTTGAAGATTTAGGAGACGCCGAACTGCCACCTGAATCCAGAGTTATGGAGAATTCCGTCAAGGATGTTACAATTGATGCTGAGGAGGATTTTGCACCGCCTCCACTGCAAATATCTTATGAAGAACTGAACGGAATAACCCAGGACGCAGGCTTCCTTGATGATGATGATCGCGAGTCTTGTTCTCTTAGTGACGAACTTGCATCTGCAAGTGAATTCTTTGAGACAGAAGAATCTTCCCCGAGTGAATATGAAGATGATGCTAAGTTAGATTTTTCTCAACCTCCAATATATGACTTGAGCGATGATGAGGGAGAAATTGAAGACTCTGATCAAGATATGGTTGAAGTGGAAGAATTCACAGAAGATTATAAGGGAGTAGAACTTACAGAACCATTGGAAACACCTATCCCACGGCCATTACCACCAATTACAAACTACAAGTGGGTAACACCTTTGCCTTTTATCTTTACTTTTCCACTTGAATATGGTTTACTTGAAACAGATGGCCAGCTTAGAGCTCTCTGCGGTTTTAAGAGGAAAAGGGATATGACTCGCACTCAGCGCTGGTATGCAAGATTCAATAAGGTTTCGCACTTCAACTTGAGGTGAAAGAATTGGTGTCAAGCTCAATTTAAAGGATCTCGGAAGCTGTTTGGTCACTGCAGTGAGAATTCAGATTACTCATCACCCGACTGGACCAATGTAGATCAAGACAAAGACGGGTGTAGAAGAAAAGTTTGGGATCCTAGAGTCTATTCTGACATTCAATACTCTGGGAGCCTACAAGCCTGTTTGAACTCACACAAGGGCTTCGCGTACTTTGTTTGGGACCCTGGAGGATGCTGGCATTCCAAACACTGGTGGAGATTTCTGGATGAATTCAAACATAAGCCACCATAGCAGGAAGCTCATCCAATGTCTAATTTAAGGACTTTAACTAAAAGTGCTAGGTGGGAGACAACCCACCATGGTATGATCGTCCCTTTTTCAGTTTTCACTTTTGTCTATTTTGTTTGTTCTTGAGTTTTGATTGAACTTGGAATTTTGCATAACATTCATGGCATCTGCATTTGCACCTTATTCTGCATAAAAAAAAGTGGCGGGCGACACGACTGCATTGATCATGCGATTGCGTCAGTTGCGATGAAACACCCCCACGCGTCCGCGTCAATCACGCGGTCGCGTGACCTGGAAATCGGCGTAAAGATCCAACGCCCAGAAAGTTGGGCTGGAATCGTGTGGCCATTGTGCCTTTCGCACAAAAGACCCACACAATCGCGTCCTTGACGCGATCTCGTCACATGCACATATACTAATCCCACGCGACAGCGTGAGCGACGCGATCGCGTCGCACGGATTGCACACCACCCCAAAGGAGACAGAGAGTTGCGCTGACACGACGCTGGAATCGTGCGTTTAGCACAATGTCAAGCGACGTGATCGCATGCCTCAGGCGATCGCGTCACCCCCTCTTCTATCCGTTCCACGCGATCGCACGACTCACGCGATCGTGTCAACCCCATTTCACCCCAGCCACGCGACCACGTGCTCCACGCGATCGCGTGGATTTGAATTATAACCCCCCTGTCACGCAAACCCTATCAGTCGCGCCCCCTCCCGAAACCCTCTCTTCCCTCTCTTCCTCTTCACCACCCAACCACCACCACCGCCACCGCCCGACACCGTCAACCACCCAGACCCCGCCGCTGCACCACACCCTCCCTCATTCTTCCTCTTCTTCCTCCACCGCCCCTGCCCCCCTCCGCAATCACCACCACCCACCGCTGCCACCAACCACCGCGTTCCACCAGCACCACCTTCCTTGCCCCCTTATTCCCCCTACCCCGCCACTGCTCGAACCGCCGAACCACCCCCTCCGCCACACCGGACGCCGCCGCAACCATCACCTAGCCGCTTTTTTGCCCCATTCTACTTCTTACGCCTACCAGGTTCCAACAAACACCGCCTTTCTATCCTTCGCAGTTATTTTAAATTTTTTTTTCTGTTTCTGTTCATCATTAAGATAGATAGATATGCATGCTGTAGTGGATTTTTAGGTTGTTAGGTAGCTTAGGCTGTGGTTAGTGGATTTAGGTCTGTTTACTTGCACCGTTCGTGTTTTTTGCTTTATGTTTTTGCAATCCTGCTACTGCTCTGATGTTAGTTTATATGCTGCAAATTCTTATTTCATGCTGCTCTTTACACTGAATTTTCATGATTATATTCCTTATATGTAATTGCAAGCTTTAATTTTAATTCATATGAACTATTTGATTGCTGTTTATTTTCCGGGAATATCCAATTTTAGCCGAAATGCTGCCCAAATTTCTGTAAAACTGATGAGCGGATAATTTGTACGCTTTTTGGCATTGTTTTTAGTATGTTTTTAGTAGTTTTAGTTGAGTTCTTAGTATATTTTTATTAGTTTTTAGTTAAAATTCACTTTTCTGGACTTTACTATGAGTTTGTGTGCTTTTCTGTGATTTCAGGTATTTTTTTGCTGAAATTGAGGGATCTGAGCAAAAATCTGATTCAGAGACTGAAAAGGACTACAGATGCTGTTGGATTCTGACCTACCTGCACTCGAAGTGGATTTTCCGGAGCTACAGAAGCACAATTGGCGCGCTCTCAACGGCTTGGAAAGTAGACATCCTGGGCTTTCCAGCAATATATGATAGTCCATACTTTGCCCAAGATTTGATGGCCCAAACCGGCGTTCAAAGTCACCCTCAGAATTCCCAGCGTTAAACGCCGGAACTGGCACCTAAATGGGAGTTAAACGCCCAAACTGGCATAAAAGCTGGCGTTTAACTCCAAGAAGAGTCTCTACACGAAAAAATGCTTCATTGCTCAGCCCAAGCACACACCAAGTGGGCCCGGAAGTGGATTTTTATGTCATTTACTCATCTCTGTAATTCTTAAGCTACTAGTTCCCTATAAGTAGGACCTTTGACTATTGTATTTTTCATCTTGGTTTTTTTGGTTCCCTCTTTGGGACCGAAGCCAATGATCACTCTTGTTCTTATGTATTTTCAACGGTGGAGTTTCTACACACCATAGATTAAGGTGTGGAGCTCTGTTGTACCTCGAGTATTAATGCAATTACTATTGTTCTTCTATTCAATTCCGCTTGTTCTTTGTCCAAGATATCACTTGTTCTTCAACTTGATGAATGTGATGATTCGTGACACTCATCATCATTCTCACCTATGAACGTGTGACTGACAACCACCTCCGTTCTACCTTAGATTGGGTGAATATCTCTTGGATTCCTGATACACGATGCATGGTTGATCGCCTGACAACCGAGCGCTCGCCTGACAAATGAGCCAGCCATTCCGTGAGATCAGAGTCTTCGTGGTATAGGCAAGAACTGATGGCGGCATTCAAGAGAATCCGGAAGGTCTAACCTTGTCTGTGGTATTCTGAGTAGGATTCAATGATTGAATGACTGTGACGTGCTTCAAACTCCTGAGGGCGGGGCGTTAGTGACAAACGCAAAAGAATCAATGGATTCTATTCCGGCCTGATTGAGAACCGACAGATGGATAGCCGTGCCGTGACAGGGTGCGTTGAACATTTCCAATGAGAGGATGGGAGGTAGCCACTGACAACGGTGAAACCCTTGCATAAGCTTGCCATGGAAAGGAGTAAGAAGGATTGGATGAAGACAAGTAGGAAAGCAGAGAGACGGAAGGGACAGTATCTTCATACGCTTATCTGAAGCTCTCACCAATGATATACATAAGTATCTCTATCTTTATCTTTATGTTTTATTCATCATCTATACCCATTTGAGTCTGCCTGACTAAGATTTACAAGGTGACCATAGCTTGCTTCATACCAACAATCTCCGTGGGATCGACCCTTACTCGCGTAGGGTTTATTACTTGGACGACCCAGTGCACTTGCTGGTTAGTTGTGCAAAGTTGTGTAGTGATCACAATTTCGCGCACCAAGTTTTTGGCGCCGTTGCCGGGGATTGTTTTGAGTATGGACAACTGACGGTTCATCTTGTTGCTTAGATTAGGTATTTTTCTTCAGAGTTCTTAAGAATAAATTCTAGTGTTTCATGATGATCTGTTGAAGTCTGGCTGGCTGAGAAGCCATGTCTAATCTAATTGGACCGAGGTTTCAACCTATCATCACAAGAGCTTGTTGATTCCTATCAATCTTGCTATTGGAGCAATGGTCTGCTAAGGCTTGGCTGGCCATTGGCCATGTCTAGTGTTTTGGACCGAAGCTTTCTTTGAAAGCTTGGCTGGCTGTGAAGCCATGTCTAATTCCTGGACCGGAGTCTTAAGACTAACATTGCAATGATTCCTGGAATCCAAATTGAGAATTCTGAAACCTTTACTTTCTAGTTTCATATAATTTTCGAAAAAGCACAAAAAAATTACAAAACCATAAAAACCAAAAATATTTTATGTTTCTTGTTTGAGTCTAGTGTCTAATTTTAAGTTTGGTGTCTTACATGCATTGTTTAATTGATCTTGGTTCTATTTTCAAGTCAATAGTACAGGGAACTGAAGATTCAGAACATGCAGCAGAGGAATTACACAGAAAAAGCTGGGCGTTCAAAACGCCCAGTGAAGAAGGACAGACTGGCGTTTAAACGCCAGCCAGGGTACCTGGTTGGGCGTTTAATGCCCAAAAAGGTAGTGCATTGGGTGTTAAACGCCAGAATGTGCACCATTCTGGGCGTTTAATGCCAGGATGGCACAAGGGGGAGGATTTTGTTTTCAAAATCAATTTTTTTCAAGTTTTCAAAGTTTTTAAAAATCAAATCTTTTTCAAATCATATCTTTTCAATCAAATGTTTTCAAAATCAATTTCTTTCCTTTTTCAAAGATACTTACTAACAATTAATGATTTGATTGAACATTTTAAGTATGTTGCCTTTTCTGTTGAGAAAGGTTTAATGTTTGAATCATATCTTTTCTTGTTAGGCAAGTCATTAATTTTTAAAATCAAATCTTTTTAAATTGTTTTCAAAATCATATCTTTTCAATCATATATTTTTAAAACCATAACTTTTCAATCATATCTTTTTAATCACATCTTTTTCAAAATAGTTTTCAAATCATATCTTTTTTATTTCTAATTTCAAAAATCTTTTTCAAAAATTACTTGATCTCTTTCTCACTCTTGATTTTCGAAAATTCATTAATTTTTTTAAAAATGTTTTCAAAATATTTCACTTGATTTTCGAAAATTTCTTCCTCTCTTCCCACATCCTTCTATTTATGGAGTACCACTCCTTCTCAATGCACAATTCGAACGCTATCTAATTAAGTTCGGATTCTTCTACCTCTTCCTTCTATTTTTCTTTTCCTCTGACATCTCAAGGAATCTCTATACTGTGACATAGAGGATTCTATATTTTCTTGTTCTCTTCTCTTTCATATGAGCAGGAACAAAGACAAAGGCATTCTTGTTGAAGCTGACCATGAACCTGAAAGGACCTTGAAGCGAAAGCTAAGAGAAGCTAAGGCACAATTCTCTGTAGAGGGCCTAACCGAATTCTTCAAAGAAGAAGAAACCATGGCAGCCGAAAATAACAACAATGCAAACAATGCAAGGAAGGTGCTGGGTGACTTTACTGCACCTACTCCCGACTTCTATGGGAGAAGCATCTCTATCCCTGCCATTGGAGCAAACAACTTTGAGCTTAAGCCTCAATTAGTTTCTCTAATGCAACAGAATTGCAAGTTCCATGGACTTCCATTGGAAGATCCTCATCAGTTCTTAGCTGAATTCTTGCAAATCTGTGACACTGTCAAGACTAATGGGGTTGACCCTGAGGTCTACAGACTTATGCTATTCCCTTTTGCTGTAAGAGACAGAGCTAGGACATGGTTGGACTCACAACCTAAAGAAAGCCTGGACTCATGGGAAAAGCTAGTCAATGCCTTCTTGGCAAAGTTCTTTCCACCTCAAAAATTGAGTAAGCTTAGAGTGGAAGTCCAAACCTTCAGACAGAAGGAAGAGGAATCCCTCTATGAAGCTTGGGAAAGATACAAACAATTGATCAGAAAATGTCCATCTGACATGCTTTCTGAATGGAGCATCATAGGTATTTTCTATGATGGTCTCTCTGAACTATCTAAGATGTCTTTGGATAGCTCTGCTGGAGGATCTCTTCATCTGAAGAAGATGCCTACAGAAGCTCAAGAGCTAATTGAAATGGTTGCAAATAACCAATTCATGTACACTTCTGAAAGGAATCCTGTGAACAATGGGACAAGTCAGAAGAAAGGAGTTCTTGAGATTGATACTCTGAATGCCATTCTGGCTCAGAACAAGATATTGACTCAACAAGTCAATTTGATTTCTCAAAGTCTGTCTGGAATGCAAAATGCACCAAGCAGTACTAAGGATGCTTCATCTGAAGAAGAAGCTTATGATCCTGAGAACCCTTCAATGGAAGAGGTGAATTACCTAGGAGTAGGGGTGTTCAGATCCAAACCGGTCCAAAAAAAACCGCGAAACCGGACCGATTCAAACCGAAAACCGAATTAAACCGCTCTATTTTGGATATTTTTTGGATTTTGGATCGGTTTTATTGCGGTTCGGTTCGGTTTGCGGTTCCCCTCTACATAACCGAACCGAACCGAACCGAACCGCATATATTACAAATAATAATAATAATAATAATAATAATAATAATAATAATAATAATAATAATAATAATAATACCTACCGTAGCACTAGCACACTTGTGCAGTAGCGCCGATTCCTAAATTTTGAAAACCCTAAACTAAAGAAGGAAAGTAAGAAACCCTTTCTGCTCAGTGCTCTCTCTCTCGCTCCTTAGTCCTTAGTCTTCGTTCTTCATCCTTACACAACATCACTCACTCTCACTATCACAGATTCACAGCATTATTCACTCTCAGTCACTCCCACTAACACACGCCGACGTCGTCCGCCGCTCTTCTTCTGAGTAATGCCCTTCGCCGCCTCCTCTTCTCAGTGACGCCGCTGGCGGCTCCTCTCCGCGGTGACACCGCTGCCGCCTTCTCCCCTCGGTGGCGCTGCTGCTGCTCTTCTTCAAGGTATATTTTTACTTAGTTTTGTTTATTTTGTTTTGTTTTGTTGTTTTAAGATTTTGTTTAAATTTAATTTTTACTTGTTAATCTGTGTTAAACTATGTTAAACTGTTCATTGTTGAAGGTAGATTTTTACTTGCTTTTGTTTATTTTGTTTTATTCTGTTATTTTAAGATTTTTTTTAATTTTAAATTTTACTTGTTAATCTGTGTTAAACTGTTCAAGCCTCAAGGTATATTTTTACTTGGTTTTGTTTATTTTGTTGTGTTCTGTTGTGTTAAGATTTTGTTTAATTTTATTTTTTACTTGTTAATCTGTGTTAAACTGTTCATTGTTGAAGGTAGATTTTTACTTGCTTTTGTTTATTTTGTTTTTGTAAATCTGTTAAACTTTCACTGATATCATTGATTCAAAAGACAAAAATTTCTTAGAAGGTAACAAGTTCGACTTTGATATTTTTAACAAACTAATGAATATGCAATTCTATACTACCTTAATGTTTCTTATGAGTAAAACATTAAATCTTATGTAACATTGTTCACATCAATCATTGATGGTAGCTTTGAGTTAATGTCTTGTACATATATTTACCTGTGCTTAGTACTTATGCTTCATTTCATATTCTTTTACAAGATAATTGCCACAAATTGCTCAATGTATAATTGTTAATATGAACTTCAGTGATATTTGAAAGGGGACAAAGATGATGGATTTCACGCTTTAAGTGTTCTATTTAGGATGTTCTGGTAGATGCATAAGGAAAAGAAATAAAATAAATAAAAAAGTTATGCTACTAGATTTTCATAATAAGTATATTCTGGAAATATAATGGAACACGACTAGGGTATATGAACAATTAAAATATTATTATCATTAAATTTTTGAAAAAAAATATATAAAAATAGACATAAATCATAAACGAACTAATTTTTTCCCATCTCCACTATATCTTATGGTGTTACCTTAGTAAAATAGACTTCCACAAAGTTATTCCTGTTCCTATAGAAAAAGCATGTGACTTTTTTCTTCAAGAAAGCAAAAGAGAAAAATGGTGGAAGGAAAAAGAAAGATAGAAATTAAAGCATAGATTCCTTTAATTTGGTACCAAATTAAAGGATATGAAAATTAAAAGTTAGAAAGAAGCTTGTGAGGTATATGTATAAAATCTACCTTTGTTCTTGTTGATTGAAATTGAATTCTATTTTTTTTATCTTTTGCAGATTTTATATTTGTTCCAGTAATTTTAGCTTTCAATTCGAAGGTCAACAATGTCAGCTTCATATCCTGAGGTAATTTTTTATTGTGTAATGTGTATGTTGGTAACAACTCAATATGTTAATTAATTGAGAAAAATATTAAAATAACATAAACTGATTAATTATCTTTGTTATCACAGGATGTTCAAAGTAGCGAGCCAGGATTTACCAGTGCTACTCCATCCACTTTTGAATCAGTCAGATTTTCAGGACAGTTAGAGTCAATGCCGCCTCCACAGCAGCAATCGCAGCCACAAACTCAGACGCAGACACAACCACCATCGCTGCCGCCACTGCCGCCGCACAGTGATCAGAACAATGAAGGAACTAGATCTAAGAGGAGGAGAGGCAAAGCAAATGTTGCTAATGAGTCACCTAATCCTGGCCAGTCTGAGGAACAAGGTACAGGTAACACTAAAAAACCTGTTAGACCTAGATCTTGGACTTGGGAGCATTTTAAAAAAGATGATAGTGGTCCCAAACCTAGGGCTATATGTAAGTGGTGTGGAGCATCTTATGCGGCTGATTCACATAAAAATGGTACTAGCAATCTTAAAAGTCACTTGTTGAGTCAATGTAGAAAATTTCCAAAAGATTCACTTGATCCCACTCAAAAAACACTTGTTATGCAGCAACTTAAAAAAGAAGAAGGAAATGGGCTGGGTAATTGTTTGACTTCTGTATCATTTGATCCTGATTTATGTAGACAAGCTCTTGCTAGAATGATAATCATAGATGAGTTGCCTTTTAGATTTGTTGAAGGGGAGGGATTTCGTTATTTCATGAGTGTTTTACAGCCAAAACTCCATATTCCGGGCAGAATTTCAGTTGCTAGGGATTGTTGGAACTTGTTCATGAATGAAAAACATAAATTGAAGAGTGTCTTTGTAAACTCAAATCAAAGTGTGTGTTTGACCACTGATTGTTGGACTTCTGTACAAAATCTAAACTATCTTTGTCTCACTGCACATTTTATTGATCAAGATTGGAAGTTGCAAAAGAGAATTCTTAACTTTTGTCTCATCAAGAATCATAAAGGTGAAACAATTGGTAGGAAGATAGAAAAATGTCTTTTGAATTGGGGAATAAGTAGAGTCTTTAGCATCACGGTTGATAATGCTAGTTCAAATGATGTTGCCATTTGTTACTTGAAAGGTAGAATGGAAGATTGGAATTCACATCCTTTAAAAGGTGAACATTTGCATGTTAGGTGTTGTGCTCATATCTTGAACTTGGTGGTGAATGATGGTTTGAAGGATATGCATTCTTCAATTAGTAAAATTAGAAATGCTGTTAGATATGTCCGTGCTTCTCCTAGTCGTATGGATAGGTTTAAAAGTTGCATTAAAGAGGCTAGGATCCAAGACTGCTCTTGTGTGCAATTAGATGTCCCCACTAGATGGAATTCCACTTACATAATGCTTGATAGTGCTTTAAAATTCCAAAAGGCCTTCAAGAGATTAAGTGAGAGGGATGCTGAGTTTGTAATGATGCAAGGGGGCATTCCAAAGAATGAAGATTGGGATAATGCAAGATGTTTTGTGAGGTTTTTGAAGATTTTTTCTGATGTAACCAAAAAAGTCTCGGGTTCTACATTTGTGACTTCTTCTTCATATTTTCATCACTTTTGTTCAATTCTTAGTTCTTTGAAGACTTGGGCTGATAGTAATGACATACTACTTAAGGGTATGGCTACAAAAATGAAGGCTAAGCATGATAAATATTGGGGTAACTTAAGAAACATGAATATGATGATTTTTGTTGCTGTGGTACTTGACCCTAGATACAAGATTAAGTTTGTTGAGTGGAGTTTTCAAAGGTTGTTTGAGAAGGAGGATGCTGATTTCTTATGTGGTAAGGTGAAGGAAGTATTCAATGACTTGTTTAACAGCTATAGGGTTGCTCTCAATAGTGATCAAGCACACCAATCTGCACAACACAGCCAAGATGTGGATATGGATGATAGTGCCTTTGATGATGTTCGCTTTGCGGCAGCATTTGAAAATGATGTACAAGCAAGTGAGAGTGTCAACACAAATGAAGTGGATTTATATCTCATGGAGTCCTTGGAGAAACCAGTTGATCCAAGTAGTTTTGATATTTTAACTTGGTGGAAAGTGAGCTCTAACAATTACAAATATCCTGTTTTAAGTCAAATTGTGAGGGATATTCTAGCTATGCCGGTGTCAACAGTTGCTTCTGAATCCGCCTTTAGCACGGGAGGTAGAGTGCTTAATCAATATAGGAGCTCTCTTACTCCAAAAACTGTTGAAGCTTTGATTTGTGCACAAAATTGGTTTCGAGCCAATTCATTGCCAATTGACCTTGAGGAGTCTTTTGAAGAATTTGAAAAACTTGAGAAAGGTAATGCTCTTTAATATTATGTTTTATTTTATCTTCACATAGTGATTAACTTTACTATTTGATAATATGTTTAACTTACTAATATTTATTTTATTACATTTTATTGTAGAACTTGAGCCAATTCCTCAACTAATAGATGAAGAAGGCTCTGGTGATGAATCTGATTAGTGATCAGTGCTTCAGCTTTCAGTTTGGAGTTCTTTATGTTATGTTTTTATTAAGACTTTTCTATGTTATTTAATTTTGTGTTGTTGAGACTTGTTTAGTTATTTTGATGCTGAAGAATTATTATTTTATCAAGACTTGTTGAATATGTTAGATTGTTGGGCAATTGGACATGTTAGTTTATAATGTTTTATGGAATTTTTGTTTTATTATTACGTTGAATTGTGTTTTATTATTATAATGGATTATTGGACAGGTTATATAACTTTATAAATTAAGTTATTATTTTGTATTTAAAAAACCGCGGATCCAAACCGATCCAAACCGCTTGTAATCGGATCGGATCGGATCGGATTTCCAAAAAATGTTCATCCAATCCAAACCGCACCGCACATAAATTAAGTGTTCGGATCGGATGACTTTTTCCTTTAAAACCGAACCAAACCGCACCGCGAACACCCCTACCTAGGAGAACCCTATGGAAACACCTATAATTCTTCATGGAGAAATCATCCAAATTTCTCATGGAAGAATCAAGAGAGACCTCAACAAGGTTTCAATAACAATAATGGTGGAAGAAACAGGTTTAGCAATGGCAAGCCTTTTCCATCATCTTCTCAGCAACAGACAGAGAGTTCTAAGCAGAACACCTCTGACTTAGCAACCATGGTCTCTGATCTAATCAAAACCACTCAAAGTTTTATGACTGAAACAAGGTCTTCCATTAGGAATTTGGAGGCACAAGTGGGACAGCTGAGCAAAAGAGTTACTGAACTCCCTCCTAGTACTCTTCCAAGCAATACAGAAGAAAATCCAAAAGGAGAGTGCAAGGCCATCAACATGGCCGAAATTGGAGAGGAGGGAGAGGAAGTGAACGCCACTGAGGGAGACCTCAATGGGCGTGCACTGACCTCCAATGAGTTCCCTAATGAGGAACCATGGGAATCTGAGGCTCAAAATGAGACCATAGAGATTCCATTGGACTTACTTCTGCCTTTCATGAGCTCTGATGAGTATTCCTCCTCTGAAGAGGATGAGTATGTCACTGAAGAGCAAGATGCTAAATACCTTGGAGCAATCATGAAGCTAAATGACAAGTTATTTGGAAATGAGACTTGGGAGGATGAACCTCCTTTGCTCACCAAAGAACTGGATGACTTGTCTAGGCAGAAATTACCTCAAAAGAGACAAGATCCTGGGAAGTTTTCCATACCTTGTACCATAGGCACCATGACCTTCAAGAAGGCTCTGTGTGACTTAGGGTCAAGTGTAAACCTCATGCCTCTCTATGTAATGGAGAAGCTGGGGATCTTTGAGGTCCAAGCTGCAAGAATCTCACTAGAGATGGCGGACAATTCAAGAAAACAAGCTTATGGACTTGTAGAGGATGTTCTGGTAAAAGTTGAAGACCATTACATCCCTACTGATTTCATAGTCCTAGAGACTGGGAAGTGCATGGATGAATCCATCATCCTTGGCAGACCCTTCCTAGCCACAGCAAAGGCTGTGATTGATGTTGATGGAGGTGAACTGATCATTCAAATGAATGAAGAATCCTTTGTGTTTATGGCTCAAGGATATCCCTCTTTCACCATGGAGAGGAAGCATGAAGAGCTTCTCTCAAAACAGAGTCAAACAGAGCCCCCACAGTCAAACTCTAAGTTTGGTGTTGGGAGGCCACAACCAAACTCTAAGTTTGGTGTTGAACCCCCATATTCAAACTCTAAGTTTGGTGTTGGGAGGTTCCAACATTGCTCTGAGTATCTGTAAGGCTCCATGAGAGCCCTCTATCAAGCTACTGACATTAAAGAAGCACTTGTTGGGAGGCAACCCAATGTTATATTTTATCTATCTTCTTTTGTTATTTTATATTTTTTGTAGGTTGATGATCATAAGGAGTCACAAAATCAATTGAAAAAGCAAAAACAGAATGAAAAACAGGAAGAAAAACAGCACACCCTGGAGGAAGAACCTACTGGCGTTTAAACGCCAGTAAGGCTAGCAGGTGGGCGTTTAACGCCCAGTCTGGCACCATTCTAGGCGTTTAACGCCAGAAAGGGGCACCAGACTGGCGTTAAACGCCAGGAAAGGGCAAGAATCTGGCGTTAAACGCCAGAAAGGGGCACCAGACTGGCGTTAAACGCCAGGAAAGGGCAAGAATCTGGCGTTAAACGCCAGAAATGGGCACCAGCCCGGCGTTTAACGCCAGATTTGGCACAAAACGTGTTTTTGCATGCCATTTGGTGCAGGGATGACTTTTCCTTGACACCTTAGGATCTGTGGACCCCACAGGATCCCCAACCAACCCCACCACTCTCTCTCTTCTTCTTCACCCATTCACCAATCACCTCAATACCTCTTCCCCCAAAACCCTTCACCTATCAAATCCCATCTTTCTCTTCACTACTCACATCCATCCTTCATAAAACCCCACCTACCTCACCCTTCAAATTCAAACCACTTTCCCTCCCAAACCACACCCATACATGACCGAACCATAAGCCCCTCCTCTCCTATATAAACCCTTCTTCACCCCTTCATTTTCACACAACCTAAACACCACTTCTCCCCCTCTTTGTCCGAACACAAAGCCATTCCCTTCTTCCTCATTTCTTCTTCTTCTACTCTCTTCTTTCTTCTTTTGCTCGAGGACGAGCAAACCTTTTAAGTTTGGTGTGGTAAAAGCATTGCTTTTTGTTTTTCCATAACCATTTATGGCATCCAAGGCCGGAGAAACCTCTAGAAAGAGGAAAGGGAAGGCAAAAGCTTCCACCTCCGAGTCATGGGAGATGGAGAGATTCATCTCAAGGGTGCATCAAGACCACTTCTATGAAGTTGTGGCCTTGAAAAAGGTGATCCCCGAGGTCCCTTTTTCACTCAAAAAGAGTGAATATCCGGAGATCCGACATGAGATTCGAAGAAGAGGTTGGGAAGTTCTCACCAACCCCATTCAACAAGTCAGAATCTTAATGGTTCAAGAGTTCTATGCCAATGCATGGATCACCAAGAGCCATGATCAAAGTGTGAACCCGAACCCAAAGAATTGGCTTACTATGGTTCGGGGGAAATACTTGGATTTTAGTCCGGAAAATGTAAGGTTGGCATTCAACTTGCCTATGATGCAAGGAGATGAACATCCTTACACAAGAAGGGTCAACTTTGATCAAAGGTTGGACCAAGTCCTCACTGACATTTGTGAAGAGAGAGCTCAATGGAAGAGAGATTCAAGAGGGAAGCCGGTTCAATTGAGAAGGCATGACCTCAAGCCCATAGCTAGAGGATGGTTGGAGTTTATCCAACGCTCAATCATTCCCACTAGCAACCGGTCCGAAGTTACTCTAGACTGGGCCATCATGATTCATAGCATCATGATTGGAGAAGAAGTAGAAGTTCATGAGGTTATAGCCCAAGAACTCTATAAGGTGGCGGACAAGTCCTCTACCTTGGCAAGGTTAGCCTTTTCTCATCTCATTTGTCACCTCTGTTATTCAGTTGGAGTTGACATAGAGGGAGACATCCTCATTGATGAGGACAAGCTCATTACTAAGAAGAAGATGGAGCAAACAAGAGACCCCTCTCATCATGAGATCCCTGAGATGCCTCAAGGGATGCACTTTCCTCCACAAGATTATTGGGAGCAACTGAACACCTCCCTAGGAGAATTGAGTTCCAACATGGGACAACTAAGGGTGGAGCACCAAGAACACTCCATTCTCCTCCATGAAATTAGAGAAGATCAAAGAATCATGAGAGAGGAGCAACAAAGACAAGGAAGAGACATTGAGGAGCTCAAGCACTCCATAAGACCTTCAAGAGGAAGAACAAGCCGCCATCACTAAGGTGGACCCGTTCTTTAATCTCCTTGTTCTTTATTTTCTTGTTTTTCGAAAATTTATGCTTTATGTTTGTCCATGTTTGTGTCTTATGATCATTAGTGTCTTAGTGTCTATGCCTTAAAGTTATGAATGTCCTATGAATCCATCACCTTTCTTAAATTAACAATGTTCTTAATTGAAAAGGAGAAGAATTGCATGAATTTTGAATTTTATAACAGTTTAATTATTTTTGATGTGGTGGCAACACTTTTGTTTTCTGAATGTATGCTTAAACAGTGCATATGTCTTTTGAATTTGTGGTTCATGAATGTTGGCTCTTGAAAGAATGATGAAAAAGGAGACATGTTACTGAGGATCTGAAAAATCATAAAAATGATTCTTGAAGCAAGAAAAAGCAGTGAATACAAAAAAAAGAGAGAAAAACGAAAAAAAAGGGAGAAAAGAAAACGAAAAAGAAAAAAAAAGAAAGAAATAAAGTTGTGATCCAAGGCAAAAAGAGTGTGCTTAAGAACCCTGGACACCTCTAATTGGGGACTCTAGCAAAGCTGAGTCACAATCTGAAAAGGTTCACCCAATTATGTGTCTGTGGCATGTATGTATCCGGTGGTAATACTGGAAGACAGAGTGCTTTGGGCCACGGCCAAGACTCATAAAGTAGCTGTGTTCAAGAGTCATCATACTTAACTAGGAGAATCAATAACACTATCTGGATTCTGAGTTCCTAAAGAAGCCAATCATTCTGAATTTCAAAGGATAAAGTGAGATGCCAAAACTATTCAGAGGCAAAAAGCTAAAAGCCCCGCTCATCTAATTAATACTGATCTTCATAGATGTTTTTGGAGTTCATTACATATTCTCTGCTTTTTATCTTAATTGATTCTCAGTTGCTTGAGGACAAGCAACAATTTAAGTTTGGTGTTGTGATGAGCGGATAATTTGTACGCTTTTTGGCATTGTTTTTAGTATGTTTTTAGTAGTTTTAGTTGAATTCTTAGTATATTTTTATTAGTTTTTAGTTAAAATTCACTTTTCTGGACTTTACTATGAGTTTGTGTGCTTTTCTGTGATTTCAGGTATTTTCTGGCTGAAATTGAGGGATCTGAGCAAAAATCTGATTCAGAGACTGAAAAGGACTGTAGATGCTGTTGGATTCTGACCTACCTGCACTCAAAGTGGATTTTCTGGAGCTACAGAAGCCCAATTGGCGTGCTCTCAACGGCTTTGGAACGTAGACATCCTGGGCTTTCCAGCAATATATGATAGTCCATACTTTGCCCAAGATTTGATGGCCCAAACCGGTGTTCAAAGTCACCCTCAGAATTCCCAGCGTTAAACGCCGGAACTGGCACCTAAATGGGAGTTAAACGCCCAAACTGGCATAAAAGCTGGCGTTTAACTCCAAGAAGAGTCTCTACATGAAAAAATGCTTCATTGCTCAGCCCAAGCACACACCAAGTGGGCCCGAAAGTGGATTTTTATGTCATTTACTCATCTCTGTAATTCTTAAGCTACTAGTTCCCTATAAGTAGGACCTTTGACTATTGTATTTTTCATCTTGGTTTTTCTGGTTCCCTCTTTGGGACCGAAGCCAATGATCACTCTTGTTCTTATGTATTTTCAACGGTGGAGTTTCTACACACCATAGATTAAGGTGTGGAGCTCTGTTGTACCTCGAGTATTAATGCAATTACTATTGTTCTTCTATTCAATTCCGCTTGTTCTTTGTCCAAGATATCACTTGTTCTTCAACTTGATGAATGTGATGATCCGTGACACTCATCATCATTCTCACCTATGAACGTGTGACTGACAACCACCTCCGTTCTACCTTAGATTGGGTGAATATCTCTTGGATTCCTGATACACGATGCATGGTTGATCGCCTGACAACCGAGCGCTCGCCTGACAAACGAGCCAGCCATTCCGTGAGATCAGAGTCTTCGTGGTATAGGCAAGAACTGATGGCGGCATTCAAGAGAATCCAGAAGGTCTAACCTTGTCTGTGGTATTCTGAGTAGGATTCAATGATTGAATGACTGTGACGTGCTTCAAACTCCTGAGGGCGGGGCGTTAGTGACAGACGCAAAAGAATCAATGGATTCTATTCTGGCCTGATTGAGAACCGACAGATGGATAGCCGTGCCGTGACAGGGTGCGTTGAACATTTCCAATGAGAGGATGGGAGGTAGCCACTGACAACGGTGAAACCCTTGCATAAGCTTGCCATGGAAAGGAGTAAGAAGGATTGGATGAAGACAAGTAGGAAAGCAGAGAGACGGAAGGGACAGTATCTTCATACGCTTATCTGAAGCTCTCACCAATGATATACATAAGTATCTCTATCTTTATCTTTATGTTTTATTCATCATCTATACCCATTTGAGTCTGCCTGACTAAGATTTACAAGGTGACCATAGCTTGCTTCATACCAACAATCTCCGTGGGATCGACCCTTACTCGCGTAGGGTTTATTACTTGGACGACCCAGTGCACTTGCTGGTTAGTTGTGCAAAGTTGTGTAGTGATCACAATTTCGCGCACCAAAAACGTTCTCATTCATGTTTTCGTTTGGCTTTACCCAAACCATTTCATGAATGCCAAGGCAAGCTTCATTATCCTTTTTGATTTCCTGGTTCATAAACTGCATCTGTGATGTTTGATTCCAATTTTTACTTCCTTTATATCTACTTGAATCAGCATCAACCTGTTTTCCTTGTTTGGTTATATAGTTCCTACCTGTGAATCCTTGTTACTTGGAATTTTTCATTATGTCACTTACCTTAACCCAATTTTTATCCTACTGACTTACTAATTCTAATTTCCTGAACTCTTTTTCAACACTAACCAAACTAACCTTTTAAAACATTTTCTCTACTTTTTCACTTTCTTTTAACCTTCTAACCATGGCATAATGATAATTTTTCTATTTAACATGAATTCAATTACATTTTGGATTGTGAATTTTTCCTTTTGAACTTTTCACTCCTATACAATCCTTAATGCACATTTAATAAACTCATTTTCCTTATTTTATTTCTCCCTTGCCACTTTGTGTTTTCTTTGATTATATGCCTATTTGCTTTCCTATTTTTATATATCCTGGTTTTTCATTTTTCAGGATGTCTGCCTCCCAGAGGAAAGGAAAAGGCAAGGCTACTACTGGCAAGCATAAAAGAGGAGAATCCTCCATATCCATCATCGATCTGATGCATGACTCCTCCTAGAGGGAGAAGAACTTTACCCAACAGGAGAAAGCTGATCAGCTGCTCCCTGCCAATGATCCAGTGAAATTTGCAAACCGGTACTGTGAGCTGAAGTATCCGGTGTTTGCAACGTCCAGGAACCTATACCTGGAGAGGACTTTGAAGATCCCAGGAGAACTCCAGCAATACACCACTGAGCAAATCAAACAAAGAGGTTGGTTCTTTCTGGAGAGAAATTTGGCTGAGGTAAACGCATCTTGGGTAAGGGAATTCTACTGCAACTACTTCTTGACTTCCCTGGATGCAGTACACCTAAGTAGGGGTGGCAAGCGGGGAAGCCCGCCCCGCCCCGCCCCGCCCCGTCAGAAGCCCGCCTTTTGGCGGGCTGGCTCGCCCCGCCCCGCCTAGTGAGGCGGTCCTAGAATCCTAGCCCGCCCCGCCTAACTGCGGGCTGGCGGGCTGGCGGGCTAAGCCCGCCAAAGCTCCTCTTTTTTTTTTTTTACTATTAACTACTAAGTAATATATATAATTTCACAACCATATTAATAAATTTATAATTTCTAATGGCATAAAAAATTATATTTTTTATATTCACAAACATTAAAGTCTTTGTAATTATAAATATCTAATAAATATAATTATAAACCAAATTTTCATTCAAAATATAAGTATAAATATTCTCTTCAAAGCAAAATAAATATAATCCAAAACATAATTATAAATATTGTCTCCAAAATAACATAAACATAATTCAAAACACTCAATTTTTATCTTCATACTCTTGTAAGTTAGGTTGGGGGAAGTTAGGTATTGGCAAAAAAATTGCAAAAATACCCCCTCACTAATAAAAACCTTAGCCCGGCGGGGAAGCCCGCCCCGCCCCGCCAAAGCCCGCCAAAACCCGCGGTTTAAGCGGTGCGGATTAGGCGGGCTTTTGCTATTTGGCGGTCCCGATTTTCTAGCCCAGCCCGCCTTTTTTGGTGGGCCGGCCCGGCGGGTTTAGGCCCGTTTGCCACCCCTACACCTAAGGGGAAAGCAGATTCTGGTCACTGAAGAGGCCATAGAGGACATTCTACAGCTCTCACCTAAGTCCGATCAACCTGATGGCTACAAAAAGGCTGAAGAGGACATGCGCCTGATGAAGTTTGATTGGGATGCTGTTAAGGCGAGGATAGCCCTGGACCCGACTATTCCTTGGGAGATGGGTCAGGACACCACCTTGCTCAAGGAAATCAAAATGGCATACTTAAATGATGAGGCTCGGTTTTGGCATCAGATCCTGAGTAATTATGTGATGCCGAGTACTCATGAGACAGAGATTCTGGCTGCTATGATCACCCTCCTATGGTGTGTGATGGAGGATAAGGACCTGTACTTGCCACAATTTATCCGGCATTATATGGCCAGGGTCCACGTCCGAGGCACTCTCCCTTTTCCCTATTTGGTGACACAGCTGAGCCATCGAGCTGACGTGCCATGGGAGGATGCCGATGAGACACCACCAGCTGTGGACTGTAGGAAGATCATTCCTCACAGTAGGAACTTCCTAGCTTTGGGCTACAGACCACCACCCTTCACTGCTACTGATGAGACAGCCCCACCGTCCGCCGGACCCTCTTCCTCCACAGCTGCCCCTGCTGCCACCACTGCACCTCCACCTGCCTCAGAGCCAGTGTACCACCTCGTGCACCGCTTGTTCCGACAGCTAGATCAGATGGAGCACTGTAACCGGCACCGGTATGAGAGATCGGAGTGTCGCAGCAAGCGACGCTATAAGCATCTGAAGCTGATGATCCAATAGGGCAGTGACATCCCCTCCGAGCCTGACACACCATCAGAGCCATCAGAGGAGAAGGCAGATGAGCACGAGGAGGAGACTCATTCCCAGGAGGAGACCCATCCGCAGGCAGGCACAGAGCAGACTGCTCCCCAGGCAGACGTTCCACATCAGATTGAGGCTGCAGATCCTGAGATCCCGATCCAGTCAGCACCTCCTCTACAGCAGCCAGATCCTCAGTCCACCACCACCAGACTCCATTTACTATTCCTACCAGTGATGACACCCCTTCACACCCAGCTTGACTGAGCATCAGGGACGATGCTCCATTTTAAGTGTGGGGAGGTCGCCATCGCTGGCGTATTATCTTGGTGAACCACTACAGACTCTTTTCTTTTATTTTGGATATTTTTCTGTATTTTTCTTTTCTATTGTTATTTTCTGAGTACTTATACATTGCTACTTTTATGTATTTCTACTCTTTTTCTGCATTTTGCATTTTTAGTTCATATTTTAGTTATTTAGTTTAGTTTGCAATTCTAACTTATTAATGGATTAATTAGTATAGTTTACCCTTTTGGCATATAATAGTTTAATTTGATCAAAATAAAAGGAGTAGACTAGGAAATTTAAACAAGATCAACACAATCCACACACTTTGTATATAAAGTATTACATCATGTAGTTAAGTTAACAACATTTCATCAAGGAAGAACACTAAAACTTTAGCCATCTAATATATTTTACATTGAGAATAATGGAAAATTTTAACTAAACCTGCATGACATATATGAATGATATATGATTTATGAGTCTGAGAACAGACAGCCTGTGAGTTTTGAGCTTAATTGTATGGTTACATTTAAACCATAATATCTTATTCCTGTGTGTTCCATCCTTCTTTTTTATTCTGGTGTTCTTTGCTTTGTTTTAATCTATATGTCCGATTATAGAATATAGATACATACCAAGAGAGTGATTGAGGCCTTGTTTGATTTTAACTCACTTATCCCAAATAAAGCCTACCTTTTATGCCATCCTTGTTAGCTCCCTTGAGCCTTTTTAATCCCCTCTTGTGCTATAACCACATTACTAGCCTTAAGTAGAAAAAACAAATTAAAAATCCCAAGTTGAATCCTTGGTTAGCTTAAGATAAAAATTGTGTAATCAATTAAGTGTGGGAAAATTTTATGGGAACATGGATGATAGAAACAAAGGTAGAAAAGTTGAAAAGAATAAAAAAGAAATATATTAGGAAAGCATGCTCATGTGAAATTAAAATAATTAATTACCATGTGCATTAAAAAAAGTTTTTATTTTCAATAAAGGGGATACAAAAGAATTTCTCAAAAATGCAAATTAAAGCAAATGCACGTGGTATAAGAACAAAATATGAGCATGTAACATAAAAAGTGGGAATTATGGGAAAATAGGTAAAGAAGCTTTACTTTAGAAATTATGTATGTTAGGTGAGATCTTAGACTAATTAAGGATTCACTTATTAGCTCACTTAGCCTTATACATATACCCTTACCTTTACCTTGGCCCCATTACAACCTTAATTAAAGACCTCATGATTTTTGGTATGTCTATATTTTATAATTGTTGATTGGTTAGATGAAAAACAAAGTTATAGAAAGTAAGGATAAAAAGAAGAATAGAGTGATTAACCCAATAAACACTGAGTGACTAGAGAGTAAACACAAAATCCAGTGAGGGTTTACTAACTCATTAACATATATCTCTGCTTAAATTACTAATTGTCTTCCAAGTTTATAAAATGTTTTTCTCTCCCATCTCAATTGTAAAAGTGCTTTATCATTATCTAAGGTTGGCTATATATATATGATTCCTTGAGAATGTGAATTGATTTAACTACATGTAAGCTTTATATATGAGTGAATAAAATTAGAATTGCATCATGCATTTAGTTAGTTGCATTTAGATTAGAATTACATTGCATGGCATTCAACCACTTCAACCTTACTTTTTACCTTGGACATAGCATGAGGACATGCTATTACTTAAGTGTGGGGAGGTTGATAAACTCATATTTTATGATATATTTTGTGCTTAATCTGAGTGATTTATTCAATCCTTCACCCACTTATTCATATTAATTGCATGGTTTTACTTTCCTTTCCTTATTATGTGATGTATGTGAAAAACATGTTTCCTATGCTTTAGAATTAATTATTTTAATTACCTTTATTTCCATTCGATACCATGATTAGTGTGTTGAGTAGTTTCAGATCTTCTAAGGCAGGAATGACTTAAAGGATGGAAAAAGAAACATACAAAAATGGAAGGAAAGCATAAAACGGAGTTTTGGAGAAACTGGCATCCACGCGATTGCATGGACGACGCGGCCGCATGCCAAGCGCAAAGAGGCAGCGACGCGGCCGCATGGCTGACGCGACCGCGCACCTAACGAAGAACACCTATGATGCAGCCACATGACTGACGCAACCGCGCGACAAGGAAAACTCCAATTGACGCGACCGCGTGACCCACGCGGACGCGTGACAGAGGCCACACACCAGAAATTGCAGAAAACGCTCATAGCGGATTCTGAAGCCCTTTTTGGCCCAAATCCAAGTCCAGAAGTCATAGACTAGAGGTTATAAAGTGGAGGAATGCATCCATTGAGGAGAGCTCGGCATTTTTAGTCACTTTCCATGATTTAGATCTAGTTTTGAGAGAGGTTCTCTCCTCTCTCTCTTTAGGATTTAGGATTTAGGACTTCTCTTAGTTTTAGGAGTAACTCTCGATCCCAGGTTCAATGTTCTTTTACTTTATAATTATCTCTTATTTTCAGATACCATTAATGCTTGCTTGTATTAGTTATGTTGCCTATTTGGCTTATGCTACATTCATGTTATGATTTTCTTATTTAATGCTATTTGAGATATTTCAGTTTAATATTGCTTTCTTTATTTATGCCATTGATTATTCCCAATCTGAAGACAATTTTTATTCCTGCAGATTTAATTTCTTTTCCTTTTGGTCTTGGTTGAGAAATCAGTAACTCAGGAGTTATCTTAGCTCAACATAATTGATAACTGTTATCTTTGCTAATTGAACTGAACTTCAATAATCCCAACCTTTTCTTAGGAAATAAATAGGATTCGAAGGTCAACTAATTAGTCCCTTGACTTTCCTTTGCTTTAGCAAAGGTTGACTAAGTGGAATTAAGATTCAACTTTCATTATTATTGATAAGAATAACTAAGTCTGGACTTCCAATTTCTCCTACCTTGCCAAAGGGTTTGCTTTACAGTATTTATTTATTTTAATTGTCATTTAAATTATTTGCCATATTTATTCCTCATTCTCAAAACCCAAATTTTACCTTTTTCATAGCCAATAATAAGAACATACCTCCCTGCAATTCCTTGAGAAGACGACCCGAGATTTGAATACTCGGTTATCAATTTTAAAGGGGTTTGTTACTTGTGACAACCAAAATGTTTGCACGAAAAGATTTTTGTTGGTTTAGAAACTATATCTACAACGCGACTATTTTTATAAAATTCTTTACTAGCAAAAATCCTAACGTCAAGAACCTACAGAGTTTCTGGCACAGTTTTTACAAATTGCTGACACAGTACATGATAAAGAAGTAGATCAGGATGTCTATAGATTATTATTGTTTCCATTTGCTGTAAAAGACCAAGCTAAGAGGTGGTTAAATAACCAACCTAAGGCTAGCATAAGGACATGGAAACAGCTGTCAGAAAAATTCCTGAATCAATATTTCCCTCCAAAACGGATGACACAGCTAAGGCAGAGCATCCAAGGCTTTAAACAAGGAGATAATGAATCCCTTTATGATGCCTGAGAGAGATACAGAGAGATGATAAGAAAATGCCCCTCTAAAATGTTTTCAGAGTGGGTGCAGTTAGACATCTTCTATTATGGACTTACATAGAAAGCTCAGATTTCTCTAGACCACTCAGCTGGTGGATCTATCCACATGAGAAAGACAATTGAAGAAGCTCAAGAGCTCATTGATACAGTTGCCAGAAATCAGCATTTGTACCTAAGCAGTAAACCTTCCAAGAAAGAAGAGGCTAAAACAGTAACTGCTGAACTCAGTCCTGCAGAACAAGTTACTAAATTCAATCAGCAATTAGATTTTCTAACAAAATAGCTAGCCGAATTCAAGGAGATACTACAAGACACAAGAATGGCTAATATGAATATAGAAATGCAGTTGAAGCAAACAGAATAGCAGTTATCAAAACAAATAACAGAAGAGTGCCAAGCAGTTCAATTAAGAAGTGGGAAGACATTAAATACCTCACTTTAAGGTAGCAGAAAGCCAAGAAATAAACAAAATGCTACCCAAAATCCCTCTGAGGATAGTAAGAGCCCAGAGAGGAACAATTCTGGCATTCAAACGCCAGAAAAAGGGTGAAGGGCTGGCGTTAAATGCCTAACCCATGCTCAGTTCTGGCGTTCAAACGCCAGAAACAGGCAAGAAGTTGGCGTTGAACGCCCAAAGAAAGCTCAGTTCTGGCGTTTAGACACCAGAAACAGGTAAGGAGTTGGCGTCTAACGCCACTCCAGCTTCCACCCCTGGCATTCAAACGCCAGTGGGGGATCAGACACATACAAGTGCTGATAGCAACCCCTCTAAAAATGCTTCTCAACCCACATCTGTAGGCAATAAACCTGCAGCAACTAAGGTTGAGGAATACAAAGCCAAAATGTCTTATCCTTAGAAACTCTGCCAAGTGGAACAGGATAAGCAAGTTGCATGCTTTTCAGACTATCTCAGGACTCTTGAAATAAAGATTCCGTTTGCAGAGGCACTTGAGTAAATACCCTCTTATGCTAAGTTCATGAAAGATATCTTAAGTGATAAGAAGGATTGGAGAGAAACTAAAAAAGTTTACCTCACTGAAGAATGCAGTGCAGTCATTCTGAAAAGCTTACCAGAAAAGCTTAAAGATCCTGGAAGCTTTATGATACCATGCACATTAGAGGGTAATTGTAGCAAGCAAGCTCTATGTGATATTGGGAAAGTATCAACCTAATACCTGCATCTACTATCAGAAAGCTTGGTTTGACTGATGAAGTCAAACCAACCCGGATATGTCTCTGATGAGCGGATAATTTATACACTTTTTGGCATTGCTTTTAGTATGTTTTTAGTATGTTTTAGTTAGTTTTTATTTTATTTTTATTAGTTTTTAGTTAAAATTCACTTTTCTGGACTTTACTATGAGTTTGCGTATTTTTCTGTGATTTCAGGTATTTTCTGGCTGAAATTGAGGGACCTGAGCAAAAATCTGATTCAGATGCTGAAAAAGACTGCAGATGCTGTTGGATTCTGACCTCCCTTCACTCGAAGTGGATTTTCTGGAGCTACAGAAGCCCAATTGGCGCGCTCTCAATTGCGTTGGAAAGTAGACATTCTGGGCTTTCCAGAAATGTATAATAGTTTATACTTTGTCCGAGATTTGATGGCCCAAACAGGCGTTCCAAGTCAGCTCAAGAATTCTGGCGTTTAACGCCGGAACTGGCACAAGAATGGGAGTTAAACGCCCAAACTGGCACAAAAGCTGGCGTTTAACTCCAAGAAAACTCTCTACACATGAAAGCTTCAATGCTCAGCCCAAGCACACACCAAGTGGGCCCGGAAGTGGATTTTTATGTAATTTACTCATCTTTGTAAACCCTAAGCTACTAGTTATCTACAAATAGGACCTTTTGCTATTATATTAGTATAATCTTTTGATCATGTTTTTATGATTGAACCCTCTTTGGGAGGCTGGCCATTCGGCCATGCCTAGACCTTGTTCTTATGTATTTTCAACGGTGGAGTTTCTACACACCATAGATTAAGGTGTGGAGCTCTGCTGTACCTCGAGTATCAATGCAATTACTATTGTTCTTCTATTCAATTCGGCTTATTCTTGTTCTAAGATATCACTTGTTCCTCAAATTGATGAATGTGATGATCCGTGACACTCATCATCATTCTCACCTATGAACGTGTGCCTGACAACCACCTCCGTTCTACCTTAGATTGAGTGGATATCTCTTGGATCCCTTAATCGGAATCTTCGTGGTATAAGTTAGAATTGATGGCGACATTCAAGAGAATCCGGAAGGTCTAAACCTTGTCTGTGGTATTCTGAGTAGGATTCAAGGATTGAATGACTATGACAAGCTTCAAACTCGCGATTGTGAGGCGTTAGTAACAGATGCAAAAGAATCACTGGATTCTATTCCGACATGATCGAGAACCGACAGATGAATAGTCGTGCTGTGACAGAGCGCGTTGAACATTTTCACTGAGGGGACGGGACTGTAGCCATTGACAACGGTGATGCCCAACATACAGCTTGCCATGGAAAGGAGTAAGAAGGATTGGATGAAGACAGTAGGAAAGCAGAGAGACGGAAGGGACAAAGCATCTCCATACGCTTATCTGAAATTCTCACCAATGAATTACATAAGTATCTCTATCCTTATTTTATGTTTTATTTATCTTTTAATCATTAATCCTCCATAACCATTTGAATACGCCTGTCTGAGATTTACAAGATGACCATAGCTTTCTTCATACCAACAATCTCTGTGGGATCGACCCTTACTCGCGTAAGGTTTATTACTTGGACGACCCAGTGCACTTGCTGGTTAGTTGTGCGAAGTTGTGATAAAGAGTTGAGATTGCAATTGAGCGTACCATGTTGATGGCGCCATTGATGATCACAATTTTGTGCACCAAGTTTTTGGCGCCGTTGCCGGGGATTGTTTGAGTTTGGACAACTGACGGTTCATCTTGTTGCTTAGATTAGGTATTTTTCTTCAGAATTTTTAAGAATGAATTCTAGAGTTTCAAGGTGATGTTTTCATCATCACCAAAGCTGATTGATTCTCATCAATTTAGCTCTTGAATGCAATGTCCTGCTGAAGCTTGGCTAGCCATGTCTAATTTCTTTAGACTAAAGCTTTAGACTAACATTGCATGATTCCTGGAATTCTTATTAAAAATTTTGAATCTCTTTATTTTCTTTTCCATATAATTTTCGAAAAATCCAAAAAAAAATTATAAAATCTTAAAATCAAAAATATTTTAATGTTTCTTGTTTGAGTCTAGTGTCTAATTTTAAGTTTGGTGTCAATTGCATGTCTTTATTCCTCTAAATTTCAAAAATTACATGCATTATGTTCTTCATTGATCTTCAAGTTGTTCTTGATGATTTCCTTGCTCTGATCTTTAAATTCTCTTGTCTTGAGTGTTTTGTTGTTTCTCATATGCATTCTCAATTTGTTAGTGTCAATAGTATACAAACTTCTAAGTTTGGTGTCTTGCATGCATTGTTTATTTGATTTTAGTTGCATTTTGATTATTCCTCATCATTAAAAATTCAAAAAAAATTTTTTTTTCTTTGTGTCTTTTCAAGTCAATAATACAGAGAATTGAAGATTCAGAAAATACAGCAGAGGAATTACACAGAAAAAACTGGGCGTTCAAAACGCCCAGTGAGGAAGGAAAACTGGCGTTTAAACGCCAGCCAGGGTGCCTGGTAGGGCGTTTAACGCCCAAAAAGGTAGAGTTTTGGGCGTTAAACGCCAGAATGGATACCATTCTGGGCGTTTAACGCCAGGATGGCCCAAGAGGGAAGATTTTGTTTTTAATTCAAATTTTTTCAAGTTTCCATAATTTTTCAAAATCAAATCTTTTTCAAATCATATCTTTTCAATCATATAATTTCAAAATCAATTTCTTTCCATTTTCTAAAATACTTGCTAACAATTAATGATTTGATTCAACATTTCAAGTGTGTTGCCTTTTCTGTTGAGAAAAGTTTAATGTCTGAATCATATCTTTTAAATTTCTTGTTTGCCAAGTCATTAATTTTAAAAATCAAATCTTTTTAAATTATTTTTCAATCATATCTTTTCAATCATATCTTTTTAAAACCATAACCTTTCAATCATATCTTTTTGATTTCTAATTTCAAAATCTTTTTCAAAAATCACTTAATTTCTTTCCCACTCTTAGTTTTCGAAAATCATCAATCAATTTTTCAAAATTTCTTCAAAATCTTTTAATTTATTTTCGAAAATTCTTCCCCTTTTCTCACATCCTTTTATTTATGGACTAACACTCCTCCTCAAAGCACAATTCGAACTTTATCCCTCTTGATTTGTTCGAATTCTTCTACCTCCTCCTTCTATTCTTCTTTCTCTCTGACACCTCAAGGAATCTCTATATTGTGACATAGAGGATTCCATATTTTCTTGTTCTCTTCTCTTTCATATGAGCAGGAGCAAAGACAAAAGCATTCTTGTTGAGGCTGACCCTGAACCTGAAAGGACCTTGAAGCGAAAGCTAAGAGAAGCTAAAGCACTACTCTCTATAGATGACCTAACAGAAATCTTCAAACTAGAAGAAGATATGGCAGCCGAAAACAATAACAATGCCAACAATGCAAGGAAGGTGCTGGGTGACTTTACTGCACCTACTCCCGACTTCTATGGGAGAAGCATCTCTATCCCTGCCATTGGAGCAAACAACTTTGAGCTTAAGCCTCAATTAGTTTCTCTAATGCAACAGAATTGCAAGTTCCATGGACTTCCATTGGAAGATCCTCATCAGTTTTTGGCTGAATTCTTGCAAATCTGTGACACTCTCAAGACCAATGGGGTTGACCCTGAGGTCTACAGACTTATGCTATTCCCTTTTGCTGTAAGAGACAGAGCTAGGATATGGTTGGACTCACAACCTAAAGAAAGCCTGAACTCTTGGGAAAAGCTAGTCAATGCCTTCTTGGCAAAGTTCTTTCCACCTCAAAAATTGAGTAAGCTTAGAGTGGAAGTCCAAACCTTCAGACAGAAGGAAGGTGAATCCCTCTATGAAGCTTGGGAAAGATACAAACAATTGATCAGAAAGTGTCCCTCTGACATGCTTTCTGAATGGAGCATCATAGGTATCTTCTATGATGGTCTGTCTGAACTATCCAAGATGTCATTGGAAAGCTCTGCTGGAAGATCTCTTCATCTGAAGAAGACGCCTGCAGAAGCTCAGGAACTCATTGAAATGGTTGCAAATAACCAATTCATGTACACTTCTGAAAGGAATCCTGTGAATAATGGGACGAATCAGAAGAAATGAGTTCTTGAGATTGATACTCCGAATGCCATATTGGCTCAGAACAAAATATTGACTCAGCAAGTCAATATGATTTCTCAAAGTCTGCCTGGAATGCAAGCTGCACCAGGCAGTACTAAGGACGCTTCATCTAAAGAAGAAGCTTATGATCCTGAGAACCCTTCAATGGAAGAGGTGAATTACATGGGAGAACCCTATGGAAACACCTATAATCCTTCATGGAGAAATTATCCAAATCTCTCATGGAAGGATCAACAGAGACCTCAACAAGGTTTCAACAACAATAATGGTGGAAGAAACAGGTTTAGCAATGGCAAGCCTTTTCCATCATCTTCTCAGCAACAGACAGAGAATTCTAAGCAGAGCCACTCTGACTTAGCAACCATGGTCTCTGATCTAATCAAAACCACTCAAAGTAACTAAAACAAGATCCTCCATTAGAAACTTGGAGGCACAAGTGGGTCAGCTGAGTAAGAAAGTTACTGAACTCCCTCATAGTACTCTTCCAAGCAATACAGAAGAGAATCCAAAAGAAGAGTGTAAGGCCATCAACATGGCCGAATTTGGAGAGGAGGAAGAGGCAGTGATCGCCACTGAGGAAGACCTCAATGGACGTCCACTGGCCTCCAATGAGTTCCCTAATGAGGAACCATGGGAATCTGAGGCTCACACTGAGACCATAGAGATTCCATTGGAATTACTTCTGCCATTCATGAGCTCTGATGAGTATTCTTCCTCTGAAGAGGACGAAGATGTCACTGAAGAGCAAGTTGCTAAGTACCTTGGAACAATCATGAAGCTAAATGACAAGTTATTTGGTAATGAGACTTGGAAGGATGAACCCCCTTTGCTCACCAAGGAACTGGATGACTTGACTAGGCAGAGATTACCTCGAAAGAGACAGGACCCTGGGAAGTTCTTAATACCTTGTACCATAGGCACCATGACCTTTGAGAAGGCTCTGTGTGACCTAGGGTCAAGCATAAACCTCATGCCTCTCTCTGTAATGGAGAAGCTAGGAATCTTTGAGGTGCAAGCTGTAAGAATCTCACTAGAGATGGCAGATAATTCAAGAAAACAAGCTTATGGACTTGTAGAGGATGTTCTGGTAAAGGTTGAAGACCATTACATCACTGCTGATTTCATAGTCCTAGAGACTGGGAAGTGCATGGATGAATCCATCATCCTTGGCAGACCCTTCCTAGCCACAGCAAAGGCTGTGATTGATGTTGACAGAAGAGAATTGATCATTCAAGTGAATGAAGAATCCTTTGTGTTTAAGGCTCAAGAATACCCCTCTGTAACCATGGAGAGGAAGCATGAAGAGCTTCCCTCAAAACAGAGTCAAACAGAGCCCCCACAGTCAAACTCTAAGTTTGGTGTTGGGAGGCCACGACCAACTTCTAAGTTTGATGTTGAACCCCCACATTCAAACTCTAAGTTTAGTGTTGGGAGGTTCTAACATTGTTCTGAACATCTGTGAGGCTCCATGAGAGCCCACTGTCAAGCTACTGACATTAAAGAAGCGCTTGTTGGGAGGCAACCCAATGTTATATTTATCTATTTTTCTTTGTTATTTTATGTTTTCTATAGGTTGATGATCATGGGAAGTCACAAAATCAATTGAAAAAGCAAAAACAGCATGAAAAACAGAAAGAAAAATAGCACACCCTGGAGGAAAATTTGCTGGCGTTTAAATGCCAGTGAAGATAGCAAAATGGGTGTTTAACGCCCAGTCTGGCACCATTCTGGGCGTTTAACGCCAGAAAGGGGCACCAGACTAGCGTTTAACGCTAGGAATGGGCACCAACTGGTGTTAAACGCCAGAAATGGGCAACAGCCCGGCGTTTAACGCCAGGATTGGCAGAAGGAGTATTTTTGCTCGCCACTTGGTGCAAGGATGAATTATCCTTGACACCTTAGGATCTGTAGACCCCACAGGATCCCCACCTACCCCACCACTCTCTCTCTTCTTCACCCATTCACCAATCACCTCAACACCTCTTTCCCAAAAACCCCTCACCTATCAAATCCCACCATTCTCTTCACCACTCACATCCATCCTTCATAAAACCCCACCTACCTCACCATTCAAATTCAAACCACTTTTCCTCCCAAACCCACCCATAATGGCCGAATCTTACCCCTCTCTTCACCCCTATATAAACCCATCTTCACTCCTTCATTTTTACACAACCTACACACTACTTCTCCCCCTTGGCCAATGGTGCACGAAATTGCAATCACACTTTGCAATCCCGCACAACTAACCAGCAAGTGCACTGGGTCATCCAAGTAATACCTTACGTGAGTAAGGGTCGATCCCACGGAGATTGTCATTTTGAAGCAAGCTATGGTTATCTTGTAACTCTTAGTCAGGATATCAAAAATTATCAGGATTGATTGTGAAAAGCAAAAGAACATGAAATAAGTACTTGATTTGCAGTAATGGAGAATAGATTGAGGTTTTGGAGATGCTCTGTCTTCTGAACCTCTGTTTTCCTACTGTCTTCTTCTTCAAACACGCAAGGCTCCTTCCATGGCAAGCTGTATGTAGGGTTTCACCGTTGTCAACGGCTACCTCCCATCCTCTCAGTGATCCACCTCTTATAACGTACTGTGTCAGCAAGTTGTAAGAATTGTGCCAGAAACTCAGTAGGTTCTTCCTGTGGAAGACCCGAATACTGGCAAGCCCATCACTAAGATAAGACTAATAATAATAGAAAACAAAAAAATTTAAATAGGCTCCTAATGATAGAGGTTATCACAGAGTTAGGACTCAACAACCTTGATTTTGAGAAGTGGATGCTCCCTCCACTTGAGGGGAGAGCTTTTGGCGTTTCATCTCTTGAAGTTAACATAGAGGGAGACATCCTCATTGATGAGGACAAGCCCATCACTAAGAAAAGGATGGAGGAAACAAGAGATCCCACTCATGGACATGAGGAAATTCCTCATCATGAAATCCCTGAGATACCTTAAGGGATGCACTTTCCTCCACAGAACTATTGGGAGTAAATCAACACCTCCCTAGGAGAATTGAGTTCCAACATGGGACAACTAAGGGTGGAGCACCAAGAACATTCCATCCTCCTCCATGAAATTAGAGAAGATCAAAGAATCATGAGAGAGGAGCAACAAAGGCAAGGAAGAGACATTGAGGAGCTCAAGCACTCCATAAGATCTTCAAGAGGAGGAACAAGCCGCCATCACTAAGGTGGACCTGTTCTTTAATTTCCTTATTCTTTATTTTCCTGTTTTTCGAATTTTTATGCTTATGTTTATCTATGTTTGTGTCTTATGATCATTAGTGTCTTAGTGTCTATGCCTTAAAGTTATGAATGTCCTATGAATCCATCACCTTTCTTAAATGAAAAATGTTCTTAATTAAAAAAGAGAAGAATTGCATGAATTTTGAATTTTATAACAAATTAATTATTTTGATGTGGTGCCAATACTTTGACTTCTGAATGTATGCTTGAACAGTGCATATGTCTTCTGAATTTGTTGTTTATGAATGTTGGCTCTTGAAAGAATGATGAAAAAAGGAGACATGTTACTGAGGATCTGAAAAATCATAAAAATGATTCTTGAAGCAAGAAAAAGCAGTGAATACAAAAAAAAAAGAGAGATTATGTGCGAAAAAAAAAGAGAGAGAAAGCAAGCAGAAAAAGCCAATAGCCCTTTAAACCAAAAGGCAAGGGTAAAAATAAAGTCGTGATCCAAGGCAAAAAGAGTCTGTTTAAGAACCCTGGACACCTCTAATTGGGGACACTAGCAAAGCCGAGTCACAATCTAAAAAGGTTCACCCAGTTATGTGTCTGTGGCATGTATGTATCCGGTGGTAATACTGGAAGACAGAGTGTTTTGGGCCACGGCCAAGACTCATAAAGTAGCTGTGTTCAAGAATCATCATACTTAACTAGGATAATCAATAACACTATCTGGATTCTGAGTTCCTATAGAAGCTAATCATTCTGAATTTCAAAGGATAGAGTGAGATGCCAAAACTGTTCAGAGGCAAAAAGTTAAAAGCCCCGCTCATCTAATTAATACTGATCTTCATAGATGTTTTTGGAATTCATTGCATATTCTCTTCTTTTTATCTTATTTGATTTTCAGTTGCTTGGGGACAAGCAACAATTTAAGTTGGTGTCGTGATGAGCGGATAATTTATACGCTTTTTGGCATTGTTTTTAATATGTTTTTAGTATGTTTTCGTTAGTTTTTATTATATTTTTATTAGTTTTAGTTAAAATTCACTTTTCTAGACTTTACTATGAGTTTGTGTGTTTTTTTGTGATTTCAGGTATTTTCTGGCTGAAATTGAGGGTCTTGAGCAAAAATCTGATTCAGAGGCTGAAAAAGACTGCAAATGCTGTTGGATTCTGACCTCCCTGAACTCGAAGTGGATTTTCTGGAGCTACAGAAGCTCAATTGGCGCGCTTTCAATTGCGTTGGAAAGTAGACATCCTGGGCTTTTCAGCAATATATAATAGTCCATAATTTTCCCGAGATTCGATGGCCCAAATAGGCGTTCTAAGTCAGCTCAAGAATTCTGGCGTTTAACGCCGAAACTGGCACAAGAATGGGAGTTAAACGCCCAAACTGGCACAAAAGCTGGCGTTTAACTCCAAGAAAAGTTTTTACACATGAAAGCTTCAATGCTCAGCCCAAGCACACACCAAGTGGGCCCGGAAGTGGATTTTTATGTAATTTACTCATCTTTGTAAACCCTAAGCTACTAGTTATCTACAAATAGGACCTTTTGCTATTGTATTAGTATAATCTTTTGATCATGTTTTTATGATTGAACCCTCTTTGGGAGGCTAGCCATTCGGCCATGCCTAGACCTTGTTCTTATGTATTTTCAACGGTGGAGTTTCTACACACCATAGATTAAGGTGTGGAGCTCTGCTGTACTCGAGTACAATGCAATTACTATTGTTCTTCTATTCAATTCGGCTTATTCTTGTTCTAAGATATCACTTGTTCCACAACTTGATGAATGTGATGATCTATGACACTCATCATCATTTTCACCTATGAACGTGTGCCTGACAACCACCTCCGTTCTACCTTAGATTGAGTGGATATCTCTTGGATCCCTTAATCGGAATCTTCGTGGTATAAGCTAGAATTGATGGCAGCATTCAAGAGAATCCGGAAGGTCTAAACCTTGTCTGTGGTATTCTGAGTAGGATTCAAGGATTGAATGACTGTGATGAGTTTCAAACTTGCGATTGTGGGGTGTTAGTGACAGACGCAAAAGAATCACTGGATTCTATTCCGACATGATCGAGAACTGACAGATGAATAGCCGTGATGTGACAAAGCGCGTTGAACATTTTCACTGAGAGGACGGAACTGTAGCCATTGACAACAGTGATGCCGAACATACAGCTTGCCATGGAAAGGAGTAAGAAGGATTGGATGAAGATAGTAGGAAAGCAGAGAGACGGAAGGGACAAAGCATCTCCATACGCTTATCTGAAATTCTCACCAATGAATTACATAAGTATCTCTATCCTTATTTTATGTTTTATTTATCTTTTAATCATTAATCCTCCATAACCCATTTGAATCCGCCTGACGAGGTTTACAAGATGACCATAGCTTGCTTCATACCAACAATCTCCGTGGGATCGACCCTTACTCGCGTAAGGTTTATTACTTGGACGACCCAGTGCACTTGCTGGTTAGTTGTGCGAAGTTGTGATAAAGAGTTGAGATTGCAATTGAGCGTACCATGTTGATAGCGCCATTGATGATCACAATTTTGTGCACCAGTCTCCAACTTGCTGATAGCTCCATTAAATACCCATCAGGCGTGATTGAAGACATGATTGTCAAGGTTGGACCATTTGCCTTTCCCACTGACTTTATGGTGATGGAAATGGAGGAGCACAAGAGTGCAACTCTCATTCTAGGAAGACCTTTCCTAGCAACTGGATGAACCCTCATTGACGTCCAAAAAGGGGAAGTAACCCGGAGTCAATGAAGGACGAGTTAAGTTGAATGTTCAAAGCTATGCATCCAGACACCCCAAAGGACTGCATGAGCATTGATATTATTGACTCTCTGGTAAAAGATGTCAATATGACTGAGAGTCTCGAATCAGAGCTAGAGGATATCTTTAAAGATGTTCAGCCTGATTTGGAGGAACCAGAGAAAATAATAGAACCTCTGAAAATCCCTCAGGAAGAGGAGAAACCTCCCAAACCCGAGCTCAAACTATTACCACTGGTGCACGAAATTGCAATCACACTTTTGCAATCCGCACAACTAACCAGCAAGTGCACTGGGTCGTCCAAGTAATACCTTACATGAGTAAGGGTTGAATCCCACGGAGATTGTTGGCTTGAAGCAAGCTATGGTTATCTTATTATTCTTAGTCAAGATATAATATCAATAATAATTTTTAGTTTTAATTGTAAAAAATAAAAGAGCATGAAATAAATACTTATTATGCAGTAATGGAGAATATATTGGAGTTTTGGAGATGTTTTGTCCTCTGAATTCCTGCAACATAATGCTTTCTCACTTTCATAAATGCAAGGCTCTTTCCATGGCAAGCTGTATGTAGGGCATCGCCGTTGTCAATGGCTACTTCCCATCCTCTTAGTGAAAATGGTCCAAATGCTCTGTCACAGCACGGCTAATCATCTGTCGGTTCTCGATCATGTCAGAATAAGATCCATTGATCCTTTTGCGTCTGTCACTACGCCCAACACTCACGAGTTTTAAGCTCGTCACAGTCATCCAATCCCAGAATTCTACTCGGAATACCACAGACAAAGTTTAGACTTTCCGGATTCTCAAGGTTGCTGCCAATGGATTCTAGCTTATACCACGAAGATTCTGATTAAGGAATCTAAGAGATACTCATTCAATCTAATGTAGAACGGAGGTGGTTGTCAGGTATACGTTCATGGATTGAGGAAGGTAATGAGTGTCACGGATCATCACTTTCTTCATAGTGAAGCGCAAATGAACATCTTAGATAGGAACCAACATGTTTGAATGGAAAACATAAATCATTGCATTAATTCATCGAGACGCTGCAGAGCTCCTCACCCCCAACAATGGAGTTTAGAGACTCATGCCATCAAAAAGTACAAAGTTCAGATCTAAAAATGTCATAAGATACAAAATAAGTCTCTAAAAGTTGTTTAAATACTAAACTAGTGACCTAGGTTTAGGGGTGTTCATACAAAAACCAAAATGTGGTTAACCTTTTAAAAAACCATAACCACATTTTGGTTAACCAGTTTAATAAAACAATTTTAAAAATTATATTCATATTTTTTAGAATTGTTTAACCAAAACCAAATTTAAAAAAACCGGTTTTTAACCGGTTAACCAAAACCAAAACCAAATTAAAATCAAAACCTAATTTCAAAACCAAATTACATACTCTTTTTCTCTCTCTCTCTCTTTCTCTCCTCTCTCTCCCCCCTCTCTCTCTCTCTCTCCCCGTTCCTCTCTCTTCTCTCTCTCTCCTCCTATCTCTCTTTTTCCCTTCTCTCCCTCA
>NC_080383.1:31855162-31897309 GCF_014773155.1 Arachis stenosperma | reverse complement strand
GAGAGAAAAGGAGAGAGATGGAAAGGAGATAAGAAAAAGTTACTCGTATCATTTAGAAAGAAAATTATTTATAGTAGAAAAAATTATTTATAGAAAATGCTGAAAAGAGATAAGAAAGAAAAAGGAACGAAAGCAATGGAAGGGATTTCATTAGTTACAAATGTTACTTGTATCATTTAGAAAGAAAAAAATTAGATTAAAAAATTCAATTAAAAAAAGGTTTAAAAATTTGGGTTTTTTGTATGTAAAAATATTAGTTTGTGTAAAAATCTATTTTTACATGTAAAAACCAATTTTATGGCATAAAAACCAATTTTTTTGTATAAAAACCAATTTTTTTGTATAAAAACCAATTTTTTAGTATAAAACTGGTTTTTTGATGTAAAAACTGGTTTTTATAATTTAGTATAAAAACCAGTTTTTTAATAAAAATCGGTTTTTGCTTAATAACCAGTTAAAAACCGGTTTTGAATTTCACTAACCGGTTAATAACCGGTTTCATCAAGTAAAACCAATTTGATTAATTAACCAATACTATATTTTTGGTTAACCAAAAAACTAGTTTGATTTTTGGATTAACCAAACCATGAACACCCCTACCTAGGTTTACAGAAAATGAGTAAACTAAGATGGATAGTGCAGAAATCCACTTCTGGGGCCCACTTGGTGTGTGCTGGGCCTGAGACATAAGCTTCTCATGTGCCTGAGCTGTTTCTGGAGTTGAACGCCAGGTTGTAACCTGTTTCTGGCGTTGAACTCTAACTTGCAACCTGTTTCTGGCGCTGAACGCCAGACTGCAACATGGAACTGGCGTTAAATGCCAGTTTACGTCATCTATCTTCATGAAAAGTATGGACTATTATATATTGCTGGAAAGCCCTAGATGTCTAATTTTCAACCCAATTAAGAGCGCGCCAATTAGACTCCTGTAGCTCCAAAAAATTCATTCCGAATGCAGAGATGTCAGAATCCAACAGCATCAACAGTCCTTTTTCAGCCTAAATCAGATTTTTGCTTAGCTCCCTCAATTTCAGCCAGAAAATACCTGAAATTATAGAAAAACACACAAACTCATAGTAAAGTCTAGAAATATGATTTTTGCCTAAAAACTAATAAAATTATACTAAAAACTAACTAAAACATACTAAAATCTACATGAAATTACCCCCAAAAAGCGTATAAAATATCTGCTCATCACAACACCAAACTTAAACTGTTGCTTGTCCTCAAGCAACTAGATAAATAAAATAGGATAAAAAGAAATCAAGAAGCAATAGTATCTTAGAGTTTCAAGTGAAGCTCAGATTCTAATTAGATTAGTGGGACTAGTAGCTTTTTGCTTCTGAACAGTTTTGGCATCTCAATTTATCCTTTGAAATTCAGAATGATTGGCATCCATAGGAACTCAGAATTCAGATAGTATTATTGATTCTCCTAGTGTAGTATGTTGATTCTTGAACACAGTTACTTTATGAGTCTTGGCGTGGCCCTAAGCACTTTGTTTTCCAGTATTACCACCGGATACATAAATGCCACAGACACATAACCGAGTGAACCTTTTCAGATTGAGACTTAGCTTTGCTAAAGTCCCCAATTAGAGGTTTCTAGAGTTCTTAAGCACACTCCTTTGCCTTGGATCACGACTTTAACCACTCAGTCTCAATCTTTTCACTTTGACCTGCATGCCACAAGCACATGGTTAGGGACAGCTTGATTTAGCCGCTTAGGCCTGGATTTATTTCCTTGGGTCCTCCTATCCATTGATGCTCAAAGTCTTGGATCCTTTTCACCCTTGCCTTTTGGTTTAAAGGGCTATTGGCTTTTTTTGTCTTTTTCTATCTCTTTTGCTTTTTTTTTCACTGCTTTTTCTTGCTTCAAGAATCAGATTTATGATTTTTCAGATCAGCAATAATATTTCTCTTGTTCATCATTCTTTCAGGAGCCAAGAATTTTAACATTCATAAAATTTAATATAAAAAATATGCACTATTCAAGCATTCATTTAGAAGACAAAAAATATTGCCACCACATATAAATAATTAGAATTTTCCTTATTAAGAACTCAAAAAAATAAATTGCCTTTTTATTCTAAAAATCTACTATTTTATTCATGTTTGATGATGATGAGAAAAATAACTTATAGCTTAATTGGAAATAAAATCAAAATAGATATACTAATTACTACTACTCCTATATAACTTCTAAGGTAAATTCCTATAAGAACAACTATCACAGAAGTAAAGCTAAGATTAAGACTCAACAGCCTTTATTTTGGGAAGTAGATGTTTCTCTAGTCTGTGGGGTGCTTGGTCCTTCAAGAGATAATTTCTGACGCATCAGTTCCTTAAAGTCACGCCTTTGCTCTTCTTGTTCCCCAAGCAATTTGCAAACCATACTATTTTGATTATTCTGTTCTTCCTTTATTTGGTCCATAGCTTCTTGCAACTTGGTAACAGATACTTCAAGATGCTCCCAGTATTCAAGTTGAGGGATTTTCGGGAGGAATTCCTGTGCTCTCCTCTTGATGGGGTCATCCTGCACTTGTTGTTTTTTCATTGATATTTTGGTGATTGGTCGCTCAACTGAGATATACTCAGTTATTCCCATCTTCACTCCAACATCTTTACATAGCATAGATATTAAGCTAGGATAAGCCAATTTGGCATCTTTGGAGTTCTTGTTTGCAATTATGTAAAGTTCACACGAAATTAGCTGATGAACTTTCACTTCTCCTCCTAACATAATGCAGTGGATCATCACTGCTCTTTTAATGGTGACTTCAGAGCAGTTGCTAGTGGGCAGTATAGAACGCCCAATGAAGTCCAGCCAGCCTCTGGCGACTGGTTTGAGATCTTCTCTCTTGAGTTGATTTGGGACGCCCTTGGTACTGGTGGTCCACCTGGTTCCAGGGATGCATATGTCCTCTAGAATCTTGTCCAGGCCCTTATTTGTTCTCATCATTCTCCTATTAAAGGAGTCTGGGTCATCTTTCAGCTGAGGTAGCTTAAAGATCTCCCTGATTTTGTCAGGTGGATGTGAACAATCTTTCCTCTGACCAAGGTCCGATAGTCATAGAGGGCAGTTCCATATATTCTCTGTTTGTCTGTTTGCCACAGATTAGCATAGAATTCCTGAACCATGTTTCTTCCCACCTTTGTTTCAGGATTAGCTAGGATTTCCCAGTTCCTATTTTGAATTTGCTCTTGGATCTCTGGATATTCTCCTTCTTTCAGATCGAATTTAGCTTCCGGGATCACTGACCTTAGACCCATTATTTTGTAGCAATGGTCTGAATGTTCTTTGGTTAAGAACTTCCCTTGATTCCAAAGTAGTTTTGGAATACTCTCTTTCTTGCCTCTTGGAGTGGGTTGTTTCCTTTAGGAGCCATGATCTTAGTGGGTATGGTTTAGTGATCATGGATAAACACACCAAACTTAGAGGTTTACTTGTCTTCAAGCAAAAGAAAAGAAAGGAGAGGGATAGAAGAAGAGCTAGTTTACGAATTGTGGAGGAGAGGAGAGAGGCCAAATGTGGATTTAAAGGGAGCGGGTGGGTTTTCAAAAATTTTGAAGAAAGATAAGATAGAAGATATGATTTGTAAAAGATAAATATGATAGGAAAAAGATATAATTGAAACTTGAAAAGATATAGAAGATATTTGAAAAAGATAAATCTGAATTTTAGAAAAAAAATTGGGATTAATTTGAAAAGATAATTGAGTTTTGAAAAAGATTTTGGGAAGAAGTTGGAGAGGATTTGAAAAGGATTTGTGTTTATGAATTAAGATACATTTGATATCTTTTAAAAAAGGGATTTTAGAAATTAGGATTAAAATTTTTGGAATTGAAGGATGAGAGTTTGTAACATGTTTATGCAAGAAAATCATGAATTGGAACATAAAAATTTGGAAAAATGTGAATTGAAAACGAATTTACCTCCTCCCCACAATCCTGGCGTTAAACGCCCAAACGCTGCATGTTTTGGGTGTTTAACGCCCATTTGCAGCTTCTCCTGGGTGTTCAATGCCCAGCTGTTGCTTCTAGCTGGCATTGAACGCCAGGAACACCTTTGTCACTGGGCGTTTTTCTGAACGCCCAGGATGCTGTAAATCTGGCGTTAAACGCCCAGAAGGTGCTTCTTTCTGGCGTTCAACGCCCAGAAGATGCTTCTTTCTGGCGTTTAACGCCCAGATGGCTATCCTTACTGGCGTTGAACGTCCAGTAGGTGCTTCTTTTGGGCGTTTAACGCCCAAAACAGCTCTTACTGGCTTTTTTGTACCAGTGAGCTTCCTTTTTGCTGTTTTATCCTGCGAATCCTTCTGTACTTTGTGAACTCAAGCAATTGCTATTTTACCTTGAAGATAATTGACATAAACCTGTAAAAATCAATTAATTAACAAAATAAGCTTTGTAAATGGCTGGGTTGCCTCCCAGCAAGCGCTTCTTTATTGTCTTTAGCTGGACTATTACTGAGCTTTAATCAAGTCTCAGTTTTGAGCATTCTTGCTCAAGATTACTTTCAAGATAATGTTTAACTCTCTGTCCATTAACAATGAACTTTTTGTTAGAATCATTATCCTAAAGCTCCACGTATTCATATGGTGATACACTTGTAATCACATATGGACCTCTCCACCAGAATTTCAATTTTTCGGGGAATAATCTGAGCCTAGAATTAAACAGCATAACTTTCTACCATGGCTCAAAGACTCTGGATGACAATTTCTTATCATGCCATCTTTTTGCTTTCTCTTTGTAAAATTTTGCATTCTCGAAAGCATTGAGTCTGAACTCCTCTAGCTCATTTAACTGGAGCAATCGTTTTTCTCCAGCTAATTTGGCATCAAGATTTAGGAATCTGGTTGCCCAATAGGCCTTATGTTCCAGTTCCACTGGCAAGTGACAGGCTTTTTCATACACAAGCTGGTATGGAGAAGTTCCAATAGGAGTCTTGAATGCTGTTCTGTATGCCCACAGAGCATCATCCAAGCTTTTTGCCTAATCCCTTCTACGGTTAATCATAGTCCGTTCTAGGATTCTTTTGAGTTCTCTATTAGAGACTTCAGCTTGCCCATTTGTCTGTGGATGATATGGAGTAGCTACCCTGTGGCTAACTCCATATCGAACCAAAGCAGAGTAAAGCTGTTTATTGCAGAAATGAGTGCCCCATCACTGATTAGTACTCTAGGGATACCAAATCTACTGAAGATGTGTTTCTGGAGGAATTTCAGCACTGTCTTTGTATCATTAGTAGGTGTTGCAATAGCTTTAACCCATTTGGATACATAATCCACTGCCACCAGAATATAAGTGTTTGAGTATGATGGTGGGCAAGGCCCCATGAAGTCAATACCCCAAACATCAAACAACTCAATCTCCAAGATCCCTTGTTGAGTCATGGCATAACTGTGAGGCAAATTGCCAGATCTTTGGCAACTGTCACAATTAAGTACAAACACTCGGGAGTCTTTATAGAGAGTAGGCCAGTAGAAGCCACATTGGAGGACCCTTGTGGCTGTTCGCTCACTTCTAAAATGTCCTCCATACTGTGATCCATGGCAATACCAGAGGATCTTCTGTGCTTTTTCTTTAGGCACACATCTACGGATTACTTCGTCTGCACATCTATTGAAGAGATATGGTTCATCCCAAAGATAGTACTTTGCATCTGTAATCAATTTCTTTGATTGCTGCCTATTGTACTCTTTGGGTATGAATATCATTGCCTTGTAATTTGCAATGTCTGCAAACCATGGCACTTCTTGGATGGCAAATAGTTGCTCATTCGAAAAGTTTTCAGAGATCTCAGTAGGAGGGAGGGACGCCCCTTCTACTGGTTCTATTCGGGACAAGTGATCTGCTACTTGGTTCTCTGTCCCTTTTCTGTCTCTTATTTCTATATCAAACTCTTGCAGAAGCAACACCCATCTGATGAGTCTGGGTTTTAAATCCTGTTTTGTGAGTAGATATTTAAGAGCAGCATGGTCAGTGTACACAATCACTTTTGATCCTACTAAATAAGATCTGAATTTGTCAATGGCGTAAACCACTGCAAGTAACTCTTTTTCTGTGGTTGTGTAGTTCTTCTGTGCGTCATTTAAAACACAACTGGCATAGTAAATGACGTGCAGAAGCTTGTCATGCCTTTGTCCCAACACTACACCAATGGCATGGTCACTAGCATCACACATCAGTTCAAATGGTAGTGTCCAGTCTGGTGCAGAGATGACTGGTGCTGTGACCAGCTTAGCTTTCAGAGTCTCAAACGCCTGCAAACACTCCTTATCAAAGATAAATGGCGTGTCAGCAGCTAGCAGATTACTCAGAGGTTTGGCGATTTTTGAAAAATCTTTTATAAACCTCCTATAGAATCCTGCATGCCCCAGAAAGCTTCTGATTGCCTTAACAATGGCTGGTGGTGGTAATTTTTCAATTACCTCTACCTTAGCTTGATCCACCTCTATTCCTTTGTTTGAAATTTTGTGCCCAAGGACAATTCCTTCAGTCACCATAAAGTGACATTTCTCCCAATTTAAAACCAGGTTAGTCTCTTGGCACCTTTTTAGAACAAGTGCTAGATGGTCAAGACAGGAGCTGAATGAGTCTCCAAATACTAAAAAGTCATCCATGAAGACTTCCAAAAAATTTTCTACCATATCAGAGAAAATGGAGAGCATGCACCTCTGAAAGGTTGTAGGTGCATTGCACAGACCAAATGGCATCCTTCTGTATGCAAATACTCCAGATGGACATGTGAATCCTGTTTTCTCTTGATCTTGGGGATCTACTGCAATTTGATTATAACCTGAATATCCATCCAGGAAGTAGTAGTATTTATGACCTGCTAGCCTTTCTAGCATTTGGTCTATGAATGGTAAAGGAAAATGATCCTTTCTGGTAGCTCTATTGAGCCTTCTGTAATCAATACACATACGCCACCCTGTAACTATTCTTGTAGAAACCAGTTCATTTTTTTCATTATGAACCACTGTCATGCCACCCTTCTTAGGGACGACTTAGACAGGGCTTACCCAGGGGCTATCAGAAATAGGATAAATAATCCCAGCCTCTATTAATTTAGTGACCTCCTTCTGCACCACCTCCTTCATGGCTGGATTCAGCCGCCTTTGTGGTTGAATGATGAGCGGATAATTTATACGCTTTTTGGCATTGTTTCTAGTATGTTTTTAGTATCTTTTAGTTAGTTTTTAGTATATTTTTATTAGTTTTTAATTAAAATTCACTTTTCTGGACTTTACTATGAGTTTGTGTGTTTTTCTGTGATTTCAGGTATTTTCTGACTGAAATTGAAGGTTCTGAGCAAAAATCTGATTCAGAGATTGAAAAGGACTGCAGATGCTGTTGGATTCTGACCTCCCTGCACTCGAAGTGGATTTTCTGGAGCTACAGAAGCCCAATTGGCGCGCTCTCAACGGCGTTAGAAAGTAGACATCCTGGGCTTTCCAGCAATATATAATAGTTCATACTTTGCCCAAGATTTGATGGCCCAAACCGGCGCTCAAAGTCACCTACAGAAATTCCAGCGTTAAACGCCGGAACTGGCATAAAACTTGGAGTTAAACGCCCAAACTGGCATGAAAGCTGGCGTTTAACTCCAAAAAAGGTCTCTACACGAAAATGCTTCAATGCTCAGCCCAAGCACACACCAAGTGGGCCCGGAAGTGGATTTTTCTGTCAATTACTCATTTCTGTAAACTTTAGGATACTAGTTTACTATTAATAGGACTTTTTGACATTGTATCTGTACCTCATGACACTTTACACGTTTCATTGTATATCTTCCACGGCATGAGTCTCTAAACCCCATGGTTGGGGGTGAGGAGCTCTGCTGTGTCTTGATGGATTAATGCAATTACTACTGTTTCTTATTCAATCATGCTTGCTTCCATTCTAAGATATCACTTGCTCTTAACCCGGATGAATGTGATGATCCGTGACACTCATCATCATTCTCAACTATGAACATGTGCCTGACAACCACCTCTGTTCTACTTTAGATTGAGTAGATATCTCTTGGATTCCTTAACCAGAATCTTCGTGGTATAAGCTAGAACTGATGGCGGCATTCAAGAGAATCCGGAAGGTCTAAACCTTGTCTGTGGTATTCTGAGTAGGATTCAATGATTGAATGACTGTGACGAGCTTCAAACTCCTGAAGGCGGGGCGTTAGTGACAGACGCAAAAGAATCACTGGATTCTATTCCGGCCTGATTGAGAACCGACAGATGGATAGTCGTGCCGTGACAGGGTGCGTTGAACATTTCCAATGAGAGGATGGGAGGTAGCCATTGACAACGGTGAAACCCTACATACAGCTTGCCATGGAAGGAGCCTTGCGTGTTTGATGAAGAAGACAGTAGGAAAGCAGAGATTCAGAAGATGGAGCATCTCCAAGACCTCAACCTATTCTCCATTACTGCTGAATAAGTACTAATTTCATGTTCTTTTGCTTTTCACAATCAATCCTGATAATTTCTGATATCCTGACTAAGATTTACAAGATAACCATAGCTTGCTTCAAGCCGACAATCTCCGTGGGATCGACCCTTGCTCACGCAAGGTATTACTTGGACGACCCAGTGCACTTGCTGGTTAGTTGTGCGGGATTGCAAAAGTGTGATTGCAATTTCGTGCACCAAGTTTTTGGCGCCGTTGCCGGGGATTGTTCGAGTTTGGACAACTGACGGCTTATCTTGTTGCTTAGATTAGGACTGTTTTATTTTTGTTGGTTTAGAGTCTTTTAGTTGAGTCTATTTCCATATTCTAAGTTTGGTGTCAATTGCATGCCTTTGTTTTTCTTTTAAATTTTCGTTTTTGCATGTTCTTAGTCCCTTCTTGATTCATAAAAATTCTAAGTTTGGTGTCCTCTTTGTGTTTTTCCTTTAAAATTTTCGAAAATTAGTGTTTGATTTTCTAAAAATTTTAAGTTTGGTGTCTTTTTGTTGTTTTTCTCTTTCCTCTTTTCAAAAATCAAATCTTTTTCATAAAAATTTTTCAATCATATCTTTTTAATTGCTGTTTTCAAAATCTTTTTAATTAACTAATTGATTTAGTTCTCAATTTGTTTTGATCTTATTCTCTTTTTGATTTTCGAATTTTTTATTTTAATTTTCTCTTGTTTTATTTTATTATTTTCGTTTAACTCAAAAAAAAAAACAAACAAAATTTATCTGTTTGCAATCATCATCATTTCCCTCTTGTCCATTATGGACTCAAGTGGGATTAATCAGTCCAAAAGGACTCTGGGGTCATATGCTAACCCCATTACAGCTGCATATGGGAGTAGCATCTGCACACCTCCCATCAAAGCAAGCAGCTTTGAGCTAAATCCTCAACTCATTATCATAGTGCAGCAAAATTGCCAGTATTCCGGTCTTCCACAGGAAGAACCTACTGAGTTTCTGGCACAGTTCTTACAAATTGCTGACACAGTACATGATAAAGAGGTAGATCAGGATGTCTACAGACTATTACTGTTTCCATTTGCTGTAAAGGATCAAGCTAAAAGGTGGTTGAACAACCAACCTATAGCAAGCATAAAGACATGGAAACAGTTGTCTGACAAATTCCTGAATCATTTTTACCCTCCAAAGAGGATGACACAGCTAAGGCTGGACATCCAAGGCTTTAAACAAGAGGATAAAGAATCCCTTTATAATGCCTGGGAGAGGTATAGAGGTATGCTTAGAAAATGCCCCTCTGAAATGTTTTCAGAGTGGGTACAGTTAGACATCTTCTACTATGGGCTTACAGAAAAAGCTCAGATGTCTTTCGACCACTCAGCTGGTGGATCCATACACATGAGAAAGACAATTGAAGAAGCTCAAGAGCTTATAGACACTGTTGCTAGAAACCAATACTTATATTCTAGCAATGAGTTCGTTCCAAAGGAGGAAGTCATGGCATTAGTCACTGATCCTAATCCTCAGGAACAGATGAATGAGCTTAATCAACAATTGCTCCTGATGAAAGAACAGTTAGCAGAATTTAAAGAAATGCTCCATGATACTAAGGTTGCTAACAAGAGCATAGAACTGCAATTGAATCAAGCAAAACAGCAAATATCTAAACAGATAACAGAGGAATGTCAAGCAGTTCAACTGAGGAGTGGGAAGACACTGAATAACACTGCTCAAAAGAGCAAAAAGCCAAACAAGGAACAATTGACAGAGGGCAACCAAACCACTGTTCAAAATCCCTCTGAGGACAGTAAGAGCCCAGAGAGGAATATTGGCGTTCAAACGCCAGAAAGGGAAGGAAAGCTGGCGTTAAACGCCCATTCCTTGCCCAGTTCTGGCGTTCAAACGCCAGAAAAGGGGGAAAAGTTGGCGTTAAACGCCCATTTTCCACCCAATCCTGGCGTTCAGACGCCAAGGGGAGATTAGACACCTGAGAGTGCTGACAGTAATCTCTCTAACAAGGCTTCTTCAACCACTTCTGTAAGGAATAAACCTGCAGCATCTAAGGTTGAGGAATATCAAGCCAAGATGCCTTATCCTCAGAAACTCCGCAAAGCGAAACAGGATAAGCAATTTGCCCGCTTTGCAGACTATCTAAGAAGTCTTGAAATAAAGATTCCGTTTGCAGAGGCACTTGAGCAAATACCTTCTTATGCTAAGTTCATGAAAGAGATCTTAAGTCATAAGAAGGATTGGAGAGAAACTGAAAAAGTATTTCTCACTGAAGAATGCAGTGCAGTCATTCTGAAAAGCTTACCAGAAAAGCTTCAAGATCCTGGAAGCTTTCTGATACCATGCACATTAGAAGGCGCTTGCACCAAGACAGCCCTATGTGATCTTGGAGCAAGCATCAATCTAATACCTGCATCCACTATCAGAAAGCTTGGGTTGACTGGAGAAGTCAAACCAACCAGGATATGCCTCCAACTTGCTGATGGCTCCATTAAACACCCATCAGGCATAATAGAGGACATGATTGTCAAGGTTGGGCCATTTGCCTTTCCAACTGACTTTGTGGTACTGGAAATGGAGGAGCACAAGAGTGCAACTCTCATTCTAGGAAGACCTTTCCTAGCAACTGGATGAACTCTCATTGATGTACAAAAAGGGGAAGTAACCTTAAGAGTCAATGAGGATGAGTTCAAGTTAAATGCTGTAAAAGCTATGCAGCATCCAGACACACCAAATGACTGCATGGGCGCTGACATTATTGACTCTCTGGTAGAGGAGATCAATATGGCTGAAAGCCTAGAATCAGAGCTTAAGGACATTTTCAAAGATGCTCAACCTGATCAAGAAGAACTAGAGGAAGCAAAGGAATTTTCGAAAATTCCTCAGGAGGAGGATAAACCTCCCAAACCTGAACTCAAACCTCTACCACCATCCCTGAAGTACGCATTTCTGGGAGAGGGTGACACTTTTCCAGTGATTATAAGCTCTGCTTTAATTCCACAGGAAGAGGAAGCACTGATTCAAGTGCTAAGGACACACAAGACAGCTCTTGGGTGGTCCATAAGTGATCTTAAGGGCATTAGCCCAGCTAGATGCATGCACAAGATCCTGTTGGAGGATAATGCCAAACCAGTGGTTCAACCACAGAGGAGGCTAAATCCAGTCATGAAGGAGGTGGTGCAGAAAGAGGTCACTAAATTACTAGAGGCTGGGATTATTTATCCTATTTCTGATAGCCCCTGGGTGAGCCCTGTCCAAGTTGTCCCCAAAAAGGGAGGCATGACAGTGGTTCATAATGAAAAAAATGAACTGGTTCCTACAAGAACAGTCACAGGGTGGCGCATGTGTATTGACTACAGAAGGCTCAATACAGCCACCAGAAAGGATCATTTTCCTTTACCATTCATAGACCAAATGCTAGAAAGACTAGCTGGTCATGATTATTACTGCTTTTTGGATGGCTATTCAGGCTACAACCAAATTGCAGTAGATCCTCAGGACCAAGAGAAAACAGCATTTACCTGCCCTTCTGGCGTGTTTGCTTACAGAAGGTTGCCTTTTGGTCTATGCAATGCACCTGCAACCTTTCAGAGGTGCATGCTCTCTATCTTCTCAGATATGGTAGAGAAATTTCTGGAAGTCTTCATGGATGACTTTTCAGTATATGGAGACTCATTCAGCTCCTGTCTTAACCACCTATCACTTGTCCTGAAAAGATGCCAAGAGACTAACCTGGTTTTAAACTGGGAGAAATGTCACTTTATGGTGACTGAAGGAATTGTCCTTGGGCACAAAATTTCAAGCAAGGGAATAGAGGTGGATAAGGCAAAGGTAGAGGTAATTGAAAAATTACCACCACCTGCCAATGTTAAGGCAATCAGAAGCTTTCTGGGGCATGCAGGATTTTATAGAAGGTTTATAAAGGATTTTTCGAAAATTGCAAAACCTTTAAGTAACCTGCTAGCTGCTGACACACCATTTGTGTTTGACACATAGTGTCTGCAGGCATTTGAGACCCTGAAAGCTAAACTGGTCACAGCATCAGTCATCTCTGTACCAGACTGGGCATTACCATTTGAATTGATGTGTGATGCCAGTGACCATGCCATTGGTGCAGTGTTGGGACAGAGGCATAACAAACTTCTGCATGTCATTTATTATGCTAGCCGTGTTCTAAATGATGCACAGAAGAATTACACAACCACAGAAAAAGAATTACTTGCAGTGGTTTATGCCATTGACAAGTTTAGATCTTATCTAGTAGGATCCAAGGTGGTTGTGTACACTGACCATGCTGCTCTTAAATACTTACTCACAAAGCAGGATTCAAAACCCAGGCTTATCAGATGGGTGTTGCTTCTGCAAGAGTTTGATATTGAAATAAGAGACAGAAAAGGGACAGAGAACCAAGTAGCTGATCATCTGTCCCGAATAGAACCAGTAGCTGGGCGTCCCTCCCTTCTACTGAGATCTCTGAGACTTTCCAGATGAGCAACTCTTTGCCATTCAGGAAGCTCCATGGTTTGCAGATATTGCAAACTATAAAGCTGTGAGGTTCATACCCAAGGAGTACAGCAGAGTGCAAAGAAAGAAATTAATTTCAGATGCCAAGTACTACCTCTGGGATGAACCATATCTCTTTAAGAGATGTGCTGACGGAGTGATCCGCAGGTGTGTACCCAGAGAAGAAGCACAAAGGATCCTATGGCATTGCCATGGATCACAATATGGAGGGCATTTTGGAAGTGAGCGAACAGCCACTAAAGTCCTCCAGTGTGGCTTCTACTGGCCTACTCTCTATAAAGATTCCCGAGAGTTTGTGCGTAACTGTGACAGTTGCCAAAGAGCTGGTAACCTGCCTCACGGATATGCCATGCCTCAACAAGGGATATTAGAGATAGAACTATTTGATGTATGGGGAATTGACTTCATGGGGCCATTCCCACCATCATACTCAAACACTTACATTCTGGTGGCGGTGGACTATGTATCTAAGTGGGTAAAAGCAATTGCCACACCCACTAATGATACCAAGACCGTGCTAAAATTCCTCCAGAAACACATCTTCAGCAGATTTGGTGTTCCCAGAGTACTAATCAGTGATGGGGGCTCTCATTTCTGCAACAAACAGCTATACTCTGCTATGGTTAGATATGGAATTAGCCATAAAGTGGCAACTGCGTATCATCCACAGATAAATGGGCAAGCTGAAGTCTCTAACAGAGAGCTAAAAAGAATCCTAGAATGGACTGTGATAGCCCGAAGAAAGGATTGGGCAAAGAGCTTGGATGATGCTCTGTGGGCATACAGAACAGCATTCAAGACTCCTATAGGAACCTCTCCATACCAACTGGTGTATGGGAAGGCCTGTCATTTGCCTGTGGAACTGGAACATAAAGCCTACTGGGCAACCAGATTCCTAAACATGAATGCTCAGTTAGCTGGTGAAAAAAGATTGCTCCAGTTAAATGAGCTAGAGGAGTTCAGACTCAATGCCTTTGAAAATGCAAAAATTTACAAGGAAAAGGCAAAGAAGTGGCATGACAAGAAGTTGTCAACCAGAGTCTTTGAGCCAGGACAAAAAGTTCTGCTCTTCAACTCCAGGCTCAAATTGTTTCCAGGAAAACTCAAATCCCGGTGGAGGGGTCCGTATGTGATCACAGGAGTGTCACCATATGGATATGTTGAGCTTCAGGATATTGATTCTGACAAAAAGTTCATCGTTAATGGACAGAGAATCAAGCATTATCTTGAAAGCAATTTTGAGCAGGAATGCTCAAAACTGAGACTTGAGTGAGTCTCAGTAAAGGTCCAGCTAAAGACAGTAAAGAAGCGCTTGCTGGGAGGTAACCCAGTCATTGGAAGGTTGTATGAATTGTTTTTACAGAGGCAAGTATCAAAAATGAAGGAATTCACAGAGTTACAGAAGGATTCAGCTCAAAAAGCAGAGAAAATGAGCTTACTGGCGAAAAAACGCCAGTAAGGGGCATTTTGGGCGTTAAACGCCAGAATGGGTACCATTCTGGGCGTTTAACGCCAGGAATGGTGCCATTTTGGGTGTTAAACGCCAGAATGGGCACCATTCTGGGCGTTTAACGCCAGGTGTGCAGCATCCTGGGCGTTTTGGAAAAACGCCCAGTGATAAAGGATTTCTGGCATTTAACGCCAGCCAGGGCACCTGGCTGGGTGTTAAACGCCCAAAAGGGGTAACAATTGGGCGTTAAACGCCAGAATGGGTGCCATTCTGGGCGTTTAACGCCAGCAAGGTGGGGGGACCACAATTTTGTTTTCAAATCAAATTTTTTCAAACTTTCCTTTTCTTACCCATACTTTTCTACAAAATCACACTTCAATCATTCATCATTCACTTTCAAATCTTCAAAAATCAAAACCATTCTTCAAATTTATTTCAAATCAATTACAAACATTGTTGAAAAATTTCACCCTTTTCTCAATTTCTTCCCATATCTTCTCAAATCTCCTTTCATATTTTTCGAAAACTACCCTCCCCACCTTATAAATACACGTTTGGCTCCCTCATTCCACCACACCATTCGAATTCCCTCTTCCTCCCCCTCTCTTCTCTCTTTTCTTTTGCTTGAGGACAAGCAAACCTCTAAGTTTGGTGTGCTTTTCCGTGATCACTAAGCCAAGATTCATCAAGATCATGGCTCCTAAGGGAAAACAAACCAATTTAAGAGGAAAGAAAGAGACTATTCCAAAGAATCTTTGGAATCAAGAGAAGTTCTTAACTAAAGAACATGAAGACCATTATCACAAAATAATGGGTCTGAGGTCAGTGATCCCGGAAGTTAAATTTGATCTGAAAGAAGATGAATATCCGGGGATCCAAGAGCAAATTCGAAACAGAGGATGGGAAGTTCTAACCAATCCTGAGACAAAGGTTGGAAGGAACATGGTTCAGGAATTCTACTCAAATCTGTGGCTGACAGATAAGCAGAGAATGACTGGAACCGCTTACCATACCTACAGAACCATGGTCAGAGGGAAAGTTATGTACTTCCATCTGGACAAAATAAGAGAAATCTTCAAGTTGCCTCAACTGCAAGATGATCCTGACTCCTTTAATAGGAGGATGGTGAGAGTAGATAAAGGGTTGGATCAAGTTCTAGAGGACATATGCCTCCCTGGAACTAAGTGGATAACCAATTCTAAGGGAGTCCCTAACCAACTCAAGAGGGGAGACCTCAAACCAATTGCAAGAGGTTGGCTAGACTTTATTGGGCGTTCCATATTGCCCACTAGCAACCGTTCTGAGGTCACCATCAAGAGAGCAGTGATGATTCATTGCATTATGCTTGGAAAAGAAGTGGAGGTTCATCATGTGATTGCTTGTGAGATCTACACAATTGCAAATAAAAATTTCACTGAAGCCAAACTAGCTTACCCAAGCTTGATCTCTTTGCTCTGTAAAGAGGCTGGGGTAAAGATGGGAGTAGATGAATTCATACCCATTGAACACCCAATCACCAAGAAGTCAATAGAAGGACAAGTGTAAGACAATTCTATCAAAAGGAGGGCGCAGGAGTTCCTCCCTGAATTTCCTGAAATTGGCTACTGGGCCAGCCTAGAAGCATCTATCAACAAGTTGCAAGAGACTATGGAGCAACTTAAGGAAGAACAGCAGAATCAGAACTGCATGCTCTGCAAATTGCTGAAGGAACAAGAGAAGCAGGGGCGTGAACTCCAAGAGATGAAACGCCAAAAGCTCTCCTCTCAAGCTGAGGGAGCATCCACTTCTCAAAATCAAGGTTGTTGAGTCCTAACTCTGTGAAAACCTCTATCATTAGGAGCCTATTTTTGCGTTTTTCTTTTGTTTTCTATTTTTATTTTTAGTCTCATCTTATATCTATATTTGAGTCTTGTTCTTAATTCATAATTAATAAAATTTATGCCTTAAAGCTATGAATGTCCTATGAATCCATCACCTCTCTTAAATGAAAAATGCTTTAATCACAAAAGAACAAGAAGTACAGGATTTCGAAATTTATCCCTGAAACTAGTTGAATTAGTTTGATGTGGTGACAATACTTTTTGTTTTCTGAATGAATGCTTGAACAGTGCATATGTCTTTTGAATTTGTTATTCATGAAGGTTAAAATTGTTGGCTCTTGAAAGAATGATGAAAAAGGAGACATGTTACTGAGGATCTGAAAAATCATAAAAATGATTCTTGAAGCAAGAAAAAGCAGTGAATACAAAAAAAAAAATTTTGGAAAAAAAAAAGAAAAGAAAAGAAAAAAAAGAGAAAGAAATAGAAGTTGTGATCCAAGGCAAAAAAGAGTGTGCTTAAGAACCCTGGACACCTCTAATTGGGGACTCTAGCAAAGCTGAGTCACAATCTGAAAAGGTTCACCCAATTATGTGTCTGTGGCATGTATGTATCCGGTGGTAATACTGGAAGACAGAGTGCTTTGGGCCACAGCCAAGACTCATAAAGTAGCTGTGTTCAAGAATCATCATACTTAACTAAGAGAATCAATAACACTATCTGGATTCTGAGTTCCTAAAGAAGCCAATCATTCTGAATTTCAGAGGATAGAGTGAGATGCCAAAACTATTCGGAGGCAAAAAGCTACTAGTCCCGCTCATCTAGTTGGAACTATGTTTCTTTGATATTTTGGAGTCTATAGTATATTCTCTTCTTTTTATCCTATTTTGATTTTCAGTTGCTTGGGGACAAGCAACAATTTAAGTTTGGTGTTGTGATGAGCGGATAATTTATACGCTTTTTGGCATTGTTTCTAGTATGTTTTTAGTATCTTTTAGTTAGTTTTTAGTATATTTTTATTAGTTTTTAATTAAAATTCACTTTTCTGGACTTTACTATGAGTTTGTGTGTTTTTCTGTGATTTCAGGTATTTTCTGACAGAAATTGAAGGTTCTGAGCAAAAATCTGATTCAGAGACTGAAAAGGACTGCAGATGCTGTTGGATTCTGACCTCCCTGCACTCGAAGTGGATTTTCTGGAGCTACAGAAGCCCAATTGGCGCGCTCTCAACGGCGTTGGAAAGTAGACATCCTGGGCTTTCCAGCAATATATAATAGTCCATACTTTGCCCACGATTTGATGGCCCAAATCGGCGCTCAAAGTCACCTACAGAAATTCCAGCGTTAAACGCCGGAACTGGCATAAAACTTGGAGTTAAACGCCCAAACTGGCATGAAAGCTGGCGTTTAACTCCAAAAAAGGTCTCTACACGAAAATGCTTCAATGCTCAGCCCAAGCACACACCAAGTGGGCCCGGAAGTGGATTTTTCTGTCAATTACTCATTTCTGTAAACTTTAGGATACTAGTTTACTATTAATAGGACTTTTTGACATTGTATCTGTACCTCATGACACTTTACACGTTTCATTGTATATCTTCCACGGCATGAGTCTCTAAACCCCATGGTTGGGGGTGAGGAGCTCTGCTGTGTCTTGATGGATTAATGCAATTACTACTGTTTCTTATTCAATCATGCTTGCTTCCATTCTAAGATATCACTTGCTCTTAACCCGGATGAATGTGATGATCCGTGACACTCATCATCATTCTCAACTATGAACATGTGCCTGACAACCACCTCTGTTCTACTTTAGATTGAGTAGATATCTCTTGGATTCCTTAACCAGAATCTTCGTGGTATAAGCTAGAACTGATGGCGGCATTCAAGAGAATCCGGAAGGTCTAAACCTTGTCTGTGGTATTCTGAGTAGGATTCAATGATTGAATGACTGTGACGAGCTTCAAACTCCTGAAGGCGGGGCGTTAGTGACAGACGCAAAAGAATCACTGGATTCTATTCCGGCCTGATTGAGAACCGACAGATGGATAGCCGTGCCGTGACAGGGTGCGTTGAACATTTCCAATGAGAGGATGGGAGGTAGCCATTGACAACGGTGAAACCCTACATACAGCTTGCCATGGAAGGAGCCTTGTGTGTTTGATGAAGAAGACAGTAGGAAAGCAGAGATTCAGAAGATGGAGCATCTCCAAGACCTCAACCTATTCTCCATTACTGCTGAATAAGTACTAATTTCATGTTCTTTTGCTTTTCACAATCAATCCTGATAATTTCTGATATCCTGACTAAGATTTACAAGATAACCATAGCTTGCTTCAAGCCGACAATCTCCGTGGGATCGACCCTTGCTCACGCAAGGTATTACTTGGACGACCCAGTGCACTTGCTGGTTAGTTGTGCGGGATTGCAAAAGTGTGATTGCAATTTCGTGCACTATTGAACCACTAGCTTAGTGTCACCCTCCAATAGGATGTTGTGCATACATCTGGCTAGGCTAATGCCTTTAAGATCACTGATGGACCACCCAAGAGCTGTCTTGTGTGTCCTTAGCACCTGAATTAGAGCTTCCTCTTCCTGTGGCTCTAAGGTAGAGCTTATGATTACAGGAAAGATATCACCTTCTCCCAGAAATGCATATTTCAGGGATGGTGGTAATGGTTTGAGCTCGGGTTTGGGAGGTTTCTCCTCTTCCTGAGGGATTTTCAGAGGTTCTATTATTCTATCTGGTTCCTCCAGATCAGGTTGAGCATCTTTAAAGATATCCTCTAGCTCTGATTCGAGACTCTCAGTCATATTGACCTCTTTTACTAGAGAGTCAATGATATCAATGCTTATACAGTCATTTTGGGTGTCTGGATGTTGCATAGCTTTGACAACATTCAACTTAAACTCGTCCTCATTGACTCTCAGGGTTACTTCCCCTTTTTGGACGTCAATGAGGGTTCGTCCAGTTGCTAGGAAAGGTCTTCCTAGAATGAGAGTTGCACTCTTGTGCTCCTCCATTTCCAGCACCACAAAGTCAGTGGGAAAGGCAAATGGCCCAACCTTGACAATCATATCTTCAATCACGCCTGATGGGTATTTAATGGAGCCATCAGCAAGTTGGAGACATATCCGGGTTGGTTTGACTTCTTCAGTCAGACCATGCCTTTTGATAGTAGATGCAGGTATTAGGTTGATAGTTGCCCCAAGATCACATAAAGCTTGCTTGGTACAAGTACCCTCTAATGTGCATGGTATCGTGAAGCTTCCGAAATCTTTAAGCTTCTCAGGTAAGCTTTTCAGAATGACTGCACTGCATTCTTCAGTGAGGTAAACTTTTTCAGTTTCCCTCCAATCATTCTTATGACTTAAGATCTCTTTCATGAACTTAGCATAAGAAGGTATTTGCTCAAGTGCCTCTGCAAACGAAATATTTATTTCAAGAGTCCTTAGGTAGTCTGCAAAGCGGGCAAATTGCTTATCCTGTTCCGCTTGGCGAAGTTTCTGAGGCTAAGGCATTTTGGCTTTGTATTCCTCAACCTTAGTTGCTGTAGGTTTATTGCCTACAGATGTGGGTTGAGAAGCGTTTTTAGAGGGGTTGCTATCAGTACTTGTATGTGTCTGATCTCCCACTGGTGTTTGAATGCCAGGGGTGGAAGCTGGAGTGGCGTTAGACGCCAACTCCTTACTTGTTTCTGGCATCTGATCGCCAGAACTGTGCTTCCTTTGGGCGATCAACGCTAATTCCTTGCTTATTTCAGGCGTTGAACGCCAGGACTGAGCATGGGTTGGGCGTTCAACGCCAGCTTCCCACCCATTTTCTGGCGTTTGAGCGCCAAAATTATTCCTCTCTGGGCTCTGACTGTCCTCAGAGGGATTTTGGGTAGCAGTCTGTTCATTTCTTGGCTTCCTACTGCCTTGAAGTGAGGTATTTAATGTTTTCCCACTTCTTAATTGAACTACTTGGCACTCTTCTGTTATTTGTTTTGATAACTGCTGTTCTGTTTGCTTCAACTGTACGTATTTCCATATTTATATTAGCCATTCTTGTTTCTTGTAGTATCTCCTTGAATTCGGCTAGCTGTTTTGTTAGAAAATCCAGTTGCTGATTGAATTCAGTAACTTGTTCTGTAGGACTGAGTTCAGCAGTTACTGTTTTAGCCTCTTCGTTGATGGAAGGTTCACTGCTTAAGTACAGATGCTGATTTCTGGCAACTGTATCAATAAGCTCTTGAGCTTCTTCTTTTGTCTTTCTCATGTGTATAGATCTACCAGCTGAGTGGTCTAGAGAAATCTGAGCTCTTTCTGTAAGCCCATAGTAGAAGATGTCTAACTACACCCATTCTGAAAACATTTTAGAGGGGCATTTTCTTAGCATCTCTCTGTATCTCTCCCAGGCATCATAAAAGGATTTATTATCTTATTGTTTAAAGCCTTGGATGCTCAACCTTAGCTGTGTCATCCGTTTTGGAGGGAAATATTGACTCAGGAATTTTTCTGACAGCTGTTTTCATGTCTTTATGCTGGCCTTAGGTTGGTTATTTAACCACCTATTAGCTTGGTCTTTTACAGCAAATGAAAACAGTAACAATCTGTAGACATCCTGATCTACTTCTTTGTCATGTACTGTGTCAGCAATTTGTAAAAACTGTGCCAGAAACTCTGTAGGTTCTTTCTGTGGAAGACCGAAATACTGGCAATTTTGCTGCACCATGATAATGAGCTGAGGATTTAACTCAAAACTGCTAACTCCAATGGAGGGTATACAGATACTACTCCCATATGAAGCAGTAGTGGGATTAGCATATGACCCCAGAGTCCTTTTGGACTGTTCATTTCCACTTAAGTTCATAATGGAGAAAGGGAGATGATGTGAATTAATTTTATTATTATAGAGGAGGTTTCGAAATAATAAAATAAAATAAAATAAAATAAAAACTAAAATAAAAAGAAAAACAAAAAGAATTTGAAAATATTTTATGAAGAAATTCGAAAAAGTGAGGAGAGAGAAAGTGGTTAGAATATTTTTGAAAAAGCAATAATTTTAAAATTTAAAAAATGAAATCCGAAATTTTTAGAAAAAAATTCGAAATAATTGCTTTAAAATTAGTTAGAAAAAAATATATATTTTTTGAATTTTGAATTTTATGATGAAAGAGAAAAAACACAAAAGACCCAAGACTTAAAATTTTTAGATCTAATGCTCCTTGTTTTCGAAAATTTTGGAGGGAAAACACCAAGGAACATCAAACTTAAAAATTTTAAGATCAAAACTTAAAGAAGACTCAAGAACACTTTGAAGACTGATAAACCACTATTTTATGGTTTATATTGTGTTTAATTGTGTGGTTTTATCATGATCCTTACCCACTTATTCATTAATTTAGCATGCATTTATATTTCCTTCCTGAAATTATTACATGATTGAAAACTGCTCCCTAGAGACTTTTAATTATGCATTTTAATTCTCCTTTATTCCATTCGATGCCATAATATGTGTGTTAAGTGTTTCAGGCTTTATAGGGCATGAATGAGTTGGAGATTGAAAAGGAAGCTAGCAAAAATGGAAGGAACACGAGAAATTGAGGAGATAACCAGGGAGAAGTGACGCGGCCGCATGGCTCACGTGACCGCGCAGATTGGAAAAGCACAAGTGACGCGGAAGCGTGGACGACGCGAACGCGTGGCAGGGGAAAACGCGAATGACGCGTCCGCATGGATGACGCGATCGGGTGACGTGCACGATCTGCATAATCTGCAGAATTCGCTGGGGGCCATTTTGGACCCTATTTTGACCCAGTTTTTGGCCCAGAACAGCAGACTAGAGCCAGAGAACATGCAGAAACCAAAACAACAATTCATTCTAGATAGTTTTAGTTTTAGATCTAGTTTTTACTCCTCCTCTAGGTTTTTTTCTCTCTAGACATTCATAGTTCTTAGGAATTTATTTTTCTACCACTTTTTGCATTGGGATACTGAGAAGAGTTATTACCTCATCAAGACTTCGTCATTCTAGTTCGTTTTCTTTACTTGGCTTTACTCTTCCATGTCCTTTGCTTTGTTTAATTTTACCATTGGAATATTTTTAGGATTATTTAATACAAGGATTACTTTTATTTTTAATTGATTATTTTGATTTTTATTTACAATGTCTTTCTTCAATTCCCTTTTATATGTTATGAATTTTACATTCACAATAAGCGAGTAGTTTCCTAACTTGATGGGGAGTTGATTGAAAGGAACCCTTGAGTTGGAAGGCTTAAAAGAAAGATTGTAATTGGGTTTATTGTTGGATTGCCCTCTAGTCACTAACACCAATCCCTTTTAATTAAGTGGGTTGCAACTTGTGAACGGACGTAGCATTCTGACTTGTTTGACTTTCCCTTACCTAGTAAGAGATAACTAAACAAGATAACCTTTAATTATCAATTAATCTAGAGAGTAATTCAACAATACTGGGACTTCCAACTAATCAACTCCCAGTCAAGGCTTTTATTTACATTATTCAAATTCTCCAATTTTATTTCCTATTTACTCAACTCAAACCTTTTTAAAAACATCTGATTAATAAAATAGCACACTTTTCTGCAACTCGTTGGTAGACGACCTGGGATTCATACTCCCAGTATTTTAGTTTCAAATTTCTGTGACACCTTTCTAAATTGATAAATAGATTTCTGGCGAGTTAAGAACTATACTTGCAACGTATATATTTTAATAATTTTTAATTCGCCAATTTCTGCCCGCATCAAAGACTCACAAGAACAACAAGAACAAAAGAAAGAACACCAAACTTAAAATTTTTAGAAAACCACAATAAAATTTCCGAAAATTAAAGAAAGATTAACAAGAAAACACCAAACTTAAAGTTTGGCACAAGATTTAATCAAAGAAAAATTATTTTTGAAAAAAAAAATTAAAAGGAAGATACCCAATTGCCAAGAACATAAGCCAATTGAGCTATAAATGTAACGTGTTTTAATATTGTATATAAAAAAATATTTTTGAAAACTAATATTTTGAAAAAGCACAAGGAAAACACCAAAATACACAAAACAAGAAAAACCAAAGATCAAATAAGAAAAATTGACAAGAACAATTTGAAGATCAAGGAAAAACAAAGAACATGCAATTCAAAAATTGAAAGACAAAGAAAAGCATGCAATTGATACCAAACTTAAAACATGACACTAAACTTCACAGAAAAACTAAAAATTAATAAAGAAAAATAATATTTTTGAAAAAGTTTTTAAAAGGGATAATAAAAGATGAGATTCTAGTGACTCTAAACCAAAAGGACTAATTTTTCCTAATCTAAGCAACAAGATTCACCGTCAGTTGTTCAAACTCAAACAATCCCCGGCAACGGCGCCAAAAACTTGGTGTACGAAATTGCAATCACACTTTTGCAATCCGCACAACAAACCAGCAAGTGCACTGGGTCGTCCAAGTAATACCTTACGTGAGTAAGGGTCGAATCCCACGGAGATTGTTGGCTTGAAGCAAGCTATGGTTATCTTATTATTCTTAGTCAGGATATAATATCAATAATAATTTCTAGTTTTAATTGTAAAAAGTAAAAGAGCATGAAATAAATACTTATTATGCAGTAATGGAGAATATGTTGGAGTTTTGGAGATGCTTTGTCCTCTGAATTCCTGCAACATAATGCTTTCTCACTTTCATAAATGCAAGGCTCCTTCCATGGCAAGCTGTATGTAGGGCATCACTGTTGTCAATGGCTACTTCCCATCCTCTCAGTGAAAATGGTCCAAATGCTCTGTCACAGCACGGCTAATCATCTGTCGGTTCTCGATCATGTCGGAATAAGATCCATTGATCCTTTTGAGTCTGTCACTACGCCCAACACTCACGAGTTTTAAGCTTGTCACAGTCATCCAATCCCAGAATCCTACTCGGAATACCACAACAAGGTTTATACTTTCTGGATTCTCAAGGTTGCTGCCAATGGATTCTAGCTTATACCACGAAAATTTTGATTAAGGAATCTAAGAGATACTCATTCAATCTAATGTAGAACAGAGGTGGTTGTCAGGCACACGTTCATGGATTGAGGAAGGTGATGAGTGTCACGGATCATCACCTTCTTCATAGTGAAGCGTGAATGAACATCTTTGATAGGAACCAGCATGTTTGAATGGAAAACAGAAATCATTGCATTAATTCATCGAGACGCTGCAGAGCATCTCACCCCCAACAATGGAGTTTAGAGACTCATGCCATCAAAAAGTACAAAGTTCAGATCTAAAAATGTCATGAGATACAAAATAAGTCTCTAAAAGTTGTTTAAATACTAAACTAGTGACCTAGGTTTACAGAAAATGATTAAACTAAGATGGATAGTGCAGAAATCCACTTCTGGGGCCCACTTGGTGTGTGCTGGGGCTGAGACTTAAGCTTCTCACGTGCCTGGGCTATTTCTGGAGTTGAACGCCAGGTTGTAACCTATTTTTGGCATGGAACTCTAACTTGCAACCTGTTTCTGGAGCTGAACGCCAGACTGCAACATGGAACTGGCGTTAAACACCAGTTTACGTCATCTATCTTCGCGCAAAGTATGGACTATTAAATATTGCTGGAAAGCCCTGGATGTCTAATTTCCAACCCAATTGAGAGCGCGCCAATTGGACTTCTGTAGCGCCAAAAAATCCATTCCGAGTGCAGGGAGGTTAGAATCCAACAGCATCAGCAGTCCTTTTTCAGCCTAAATCAGATTTTTGCTCAGCTCCCTCAATTTCAGCCAGAAAATATCTGAAATTACAGAAAAACACACAAACTCATAGTAAAGTCCAGAAATATGATTTTTTCCTAAAAACTAATAAAATTATACTAAAAACTCACTAAAACATATTAATCTACATGAAATTACCCCCAAAAAGCGTATAAAATATCCGCTCAACAACCACCATCCCTGAAATATGCATTTCTAGGAGAAGGTGGTACCTTTCCTGTAATCATAAGCTCTACCTTAGAGCCACAGGAAGAGGAGCACTAATTCAAGTGCTAAGGACACACAAGACAGCTCTTGGGTGGTCCATCAGTGATCTTAAGGGCATTAGCCCAGCCAGATGCATGCACAAGATTCTATTGGAGGATGACGCTAAGCCAGTGGTTCAACCACAGAGGCGGCTGAATCCAGCCATGAAGAAGGTGGTGCAGAAGGAGGTCACTAAATTACTAGAGGCTGGGATTATTTATCCTATTTCTGATAGCCCCTAGGTAAGTCCTGTCCAAGTCGTCCCTAAGAAGGGTGGCATGACAGTGGTTCATAATGAAAAAAATGAACTGGTTCCTACAAAAACAGTTACAGGGTGGCGTATGTGTATTGATTATAGAAGGCTCAATACAGCTACCAGAAAGGATCATTTTCCTTTACCATTCATAGACCAGATGCTAGAAATACTAGCAGGTCATGAATACTACTGCTTTCTGGATGGATATTCAGGTTATAATCAAATTACAGTAGATCCCTAGGATCAAGAGAAAATAGCATGCACATGTCCATCCGGAGTATTTGCATACAGAAGGATGCCATTTGGTCTGTGCAATGCACCTGCAACCTTTCAAAGGTGCATGCTCTCTATTTTCTCTGATATGGTGGAAAAATTTTTGAAAGTCTTCATGGATGACTTTTCAGTATTTGGAGACTCATTCAGCTCCTATCTTGACCATCTAGCACTTGTTCTAAAGAGGTGCCAAGAGACTAACCTAGTTTTAAACTGGGAAAAATGTCACTTTATGGTAACTGAAGGAATTGTCCTTGGGCACAAAATTTTGAACAAGGGAATAGTGGTGGATCAAGCTAAGGTAGAGGTAATTGAAAAATTACCACCACCTGCCAATATTAAGGCAATCAGAAGCTTTCTAGGGCATGCAGGATTCTATAGGAGGTTTATAAAAGATTTTTCAAAAATCGCCAAACCTTTGAGTAATCTGCTAGCTGCTAACACACCATTTATCTTTGATAAGGAGTGTCTGCAGGCATTTGAGACTCTGAAAGCTAAGCTGGTCACAGCACCAGTCATCTTTGCACCAGACTGGACATTACCATTTGAACTGATGTATAATGCCAGTGACCATGCCATTGGTGCAGTGTTGGGACAAAGGCATGACAAGCTTCTGCACGTCATTTACTATGCCAGTCGTGTTTTAAATGACGCACAGAAGAACTACACAACCACAGAAAAAGAGTTACTTGCAGTGGTTTACGCCATTGACAATTTTAGATCTTATTTAGTAGGATCAAAAGTGATTGTGTACACTGAGCATGCTGCTCTTAAATATCTACTCATAAAGCAGGATTCAAAACCCAGTCTCATCATATGGGTGTTGCTTCTGCAAGAGTTTGATATAGAAATAAGAGACAGAAAAGGGACAGAGAACCAAGTAGCAGATCACCTGTCCCGAATAGAACTAGTAGAAGGGGCGTCCCTTCCTCTTACTGAGATCTCTGAAAACTTTCTGGATGAGCAACTCTTTGCCATCCAAGAAGTGCCATGGTTTGCAGACATTGCAAACTACAAGGCAGTGAGATTCATACCCAAAGAGTACAGTAGGCAGCAATCAAAGAAATTGATCACGGATGCAAAGTATTATCTTTGGGATGAACCATATCTCTTCAAGAGATGTACAGACAGAGTAATCCGTAGATGTGTGCCTAAAGAAAAAGCATAAAAGATCCTCTGGCACTGCCATGGATCACAGCCACAAGAGTCCTCCAATGTGGCTTCTACTGGCCTACTCTCTATAAAGACTCCCGAGTGTTTGTACTTAGTTGTGATAGTTGCCAAAGATCTGGCAATCTGCCTCACAGTTATGCCATGCCTCAACAAGAGATCTTGGAGATTGAGTTATTTGATGTATGGGGTATTGACTTCATGGGGCCTTTCCCACCATCATACTCAAATACTTATATTCTGGTGGTAGTGGATTATGTATCCAAATGGGTGGAAGCTATTGCAACACCCACTAATGATACTAAGACAGTGCTGAAATTCCTCTAGAAACACATCTTCAGCAGATTTGGTATCCCTAGAGTACTAATCAGTGATGGGGGTACTCATATCTGCAATAAACAGGTTTACTCTGCTTTGGTTCGATATGGAGTTAGCCACAGGGTGGCCACTCTATATCATCCACAGACAAATGGGCAAGCTGAAGTCTCTAATAGAGAACTTAAAAAAATCCTGGAACGAACTGTGATTAACTGTAGAAGGGATTGGGCAAGAAGCTTGGATGATGCTCTGTAGGCATACAGAACAGCATTCAAGACTTCTATATGGACCTCTCCATACCAGCTTATGTATGGAAAAGCCTGTCACTTGCCAGTGGAACTGGAACATAAGGCATACTAGGCAACCAGATTCCTAAACCTTGATGCCAAGTTAGTTGGAGAAAAATGATTGCTCTAGTTAAATGAGCTAGAGGAATTCAGACTCAATGCTTTTGAAAATGCAAAAATTTACAAAGAGAAAGCAAAAAGATGGCATGACAAGAAACTGTCATCCAGAGTCTTTAAGTCAGGGCAGAAAGTTCTGCTGTTTAATTCTAGGCTCAGATTATTCCACGGGAAATTGAAATCCTTGTGGAGAGGACCATATGTGATTACAGGTGTGTCACCATATGGTTACGTAGAGTTTCAGGATAGTGATTCCAACAAAAAGTTCATTGTTAATGGACAGAGAGTCAAACATTATCTTGAAAGCAGTTTTGAGCAAGAATGCTCAAAACTGAGACTTGATTAAAACTCAGTAATAGTCCAGCTAAAGACAATATAGAAGTGCTTGCTGGGAGGCAACCCAGTCATGAGTTTATTTTATTTGTAATTTTAATTTTAAATTAGATAATACATTTCAGTGAATGATACAGAGTTACAGAAGGATTCAGAGGATAAAATAGCAAAAAGAAGCTCACTGGTGCGAAAAAGCCAGTAAGAGCTATTTTGGGCGTTGAACGCCCAAAAGAAGCATCTACTGGGCGTTCAACGCCAGTAGAGATAGCCATCTGGACGTTAAACACCAGAAAGAAGCATCTTCTGGGTGTTTAACGCCAGATTTACAACATCCTGTGCGTTCAGAAAAACGCCCAGTGACAAAGGAGTTCCTGGCGTTTAACGCCAGCCAGAAGCAACAGTTGGGCGTTAAACACCCAGGAGAAGCTACAAATGGGCGTTAAACGCCCAAAACATGCAGTGTTTGGGCGTTTAACACCATGATTGTGGGGAGGTGGTGAATTTGTTTTCAACTCAAATTTTTTCCATTTTTCATGTCTCAATTCATGATTTCTTACATAAACATGTTACAAACTCTCATCTTTCAAACTTCAATTCCAAAAATTTTTAATCCTAATTTTTCAAACCCTTTTTCAAAGATATCAAATGTATCTTAATTCATAAACACAAATCCTTTTCAAATTCTCTCCAACTTCTTTTCAAATCTTTTTCAAAACTCAATTATCTTTTCAAATTCATCTCAAATCTTTTTTTTTAAATTCAGATTTATCTTTTTCAAATATCTTTCATAACTTTTCAATTTTAAATTACATTTTTTTCCTATCATACTTATCTTTTACAAATAATATCTTCTATCTTATCTTTTTCAAAATTTTCGAAAACCCACCCCCTTCCCTTTAAATCCACGTTCGGCCTCCCTCCTCTCATTCACCATTCGAAATTTGCTCTCCTTCTATCCCTCTCCTTTCCTTTCTTTTGCTTGAGGACAAGCAAACCTCTAAGTTTGGTGTGTTTATCCGTGATCACTAAGCCATACCCACTAAGATCATGGATCCTAAGGGAAAATAAACCACTCCAAGAGGCAAGAAAGAGAATATTCCAAAACCACTTTGGAATTAAGGGAAGTTCTTAACCAAAGAACATTCAGACCATTATTATAAAATAATGGGTCTAAGGTCAGTGATCCCGGAAGTTAAATTTAATCTGAAAGAAGACGAATATCCGGAGATCCAAGAGCAAATTCGAAACAGGAGCTGGGAAATCCTAGCTAATCCTAAAACAAAGGTGGGAAGAAATATGGTTCAGGAATTCTACTCCAATCTGTGGCAAACAGACAGGCAGAGATTAGCTGGAGCCGCCTTCTATGACTATCGAACTCTGGTCAGAGGAAAGATTGTTCACCTTCACCCTGACAAAATCAGGGAAATTTTTAAGCTACCTCAGCTGAAAGATGACCCAGACTCCTTTAATAGGAGAATGATGAGAACAAATAAGGGCTTGGACAAAATTCTAGAGGACATATACCTCCCTGGAACCAAGTGGATAACCAGCACCAAGGGTGTCCCAAATCAACTCAAGAGAGAAGATCTCAAACTAGTCGCCAGAGGCTGGCTGGACTTCATTGGGTATTCTATACTGCCCACTAGCAACCGCTCTGAAGTCACCATCAAAAGAGCAGTAATGATCCATTGCATTATGTTCGGAAAAGAAGTGGAAGTTCATTAATTGATTTCTTGTGAACTTTACACAATTGCAAATAAGAACTCCAAAGATGCCAAATTGGCTTATCCAAGCTTAATCTCTATGCTATGTAAAGATGCTGGGGTGAAGATGGGAGTAACTGAGTATATCTCAGTTGAGCGACCAATCACCAAAAAGTCAATGGAAGGACAACAAGTGCAGGACGACCCCATCAAGAGGAAAGCACAGGAGTTCCTCCCGGAAATCCCTCAAATTGAATACTGGGAGCGCCTTGAAGCATCTGTCACCATATTGCAAGAAGCTATGGAGCAACAAAAGGAAGAACAGCAAAATCAAAATAGCATGCTTTGCAAACTGCTTAAGGAACAAGAAGATCAAGGGCGTGAACTGAGGGAACTGAAGCGTCAGAAGCTGTCTCTTGAAGGGCCAATCACCTCACAGATTAAAGGAGCATCCACCTCCCAAAATAAAGGTTGTTGAGTCCTAATCTTTGCCTTAACTCTGTGATAATTGTTCTTATTAGGAATTTACCTTAGAAGTTATATATTAGTAGTATTAATTAGTATATCTATTTTAATTTTATCTCCAATTAAGCTATAATTTATTTTTCTCATCATCATCAAACATAAATAAAATAGTAGATTTTTAGAATAAAGAGGCAATATTTTTTTTTGAGTTTTTAATAAGGAAAATTCTAATTATTTAGATGTGGTGGCAATACTTTTTGTCTTCTGAATGAATGCCTGAACAGTGCATATTTTTTATATTGAATTTTATGAATGTTAAAATTGTTGGCTCCTGAAAGAATGATGAACAAGAAAAATATTATTGCTGATCTGAAAAATCATGAAATTGATTCTTGAAGCAAGAAAAAGCAGAAAAAAAAGCAAAAGAGGTAGAAAAAGCCAATACCCTTTAAACCAAAAGGCAAGGGTGAAAAGGATCCAAGGCTTTGAGCATCAATGGATAGGAGGGCCCAAGGAAGTAAATCCAGGCCTAAGCTGCTAGATCAAGCTGTCCCTAACCATGTGCATGTGGCATGCAGGTCCAAGCAAAAAGCTTGAGACTGAGTGGTTAAAGTCGTGATCCAAAGCAAAAGAGTGTGCCTAAGAACTCTGAACACCTCTAATAGGGGACGTTAGCAAAGCTAAGTCACAATCTGAAAAGGTTCACCCAGTTATGTGTCTGTGACATTTATGTATCCAGCGGTAATACTGGAAAACAAAGTGCTTAGGGCCACGGCCAAGACTTATAAAGTAGATGTGTTCAAGAATCAACATACTAAACTAGGAAAATCAATAATACTATCTGAAGTCTGAGTTCCTATGGATGCCAATCATTCTGAATTTCAAAGGATAAAGTGAGATGCCAAAACTGTTTAGAAGCAAAAAGCTACTAGTCCCGCTCATCTAATTAGAATCTGAGCTTCACTTAAAACTCTGAGATACTATTGCTTCTTGATTTATTTTTATCCTATTTTATTTATCTAGTTGCTTGAGGACAAGCAACAGTTTAAGTTTGGTGTTGTGAGCGGATATTTTATACGCTTTTTGGGATAATTTCATATAGTTTTTAGTATGTTTTAGTTAGTTTTTAGTATATTTTTTTTAGTTTTTAGGAAAAATTCATATTTCTGGACTTTACTATGAGTTTGTGTGTTTTTTTGTGATTTCAGGTATTTTCTGGCTGAAATTGAGGGAGCTGAGCAAAAATCTGATTCAGGCTGAAAAAGGACTGCTGATGCTGTTGGATTCTGACCTCCCTGCACTCGGAATAGATTTTTTGGAGCTACAGAAGTCCAATTGGCACGCTCTCAATTGGGTTGGAAATTAGACATCCAGGGCTTTTCAGAAATATTTAATAGTCCATACTTTGCGCGAAGATAAATGACGTAAACTGGCGTTTAACGCCAGTGCCATGTTGCATTCTGGCGTTAAACGCCAGAAACAGGTTGCAAGTTGGAGTTAAACGCCAGAAACAGGTTACAACCTGACGTTTAACTCCAGAAACAACCCAGGCACATAAGAAGCTTAAGTCTCAGCCCCAGCACACACCAAGTGGGCCCCAGAAGTGGGTTTTTGCACTACCTATCTTAGTTTACTCATTTTTTGTAAACCTAGGTTACTAGTTTAGTATTTAAACAACTTTTAGAGAATTATTTTGGATCTCATGACATTTTAGATATGAACTTTGTACTCTTTGACGGCATGAGTCTCTAAACTCCATTGTTGGGGGTGAGGAGCTCCGCAGCGTCTCGATGAATTAATGCAATTATTTTTGTTTTCTATTCAAACACGCTTGTTTCTCTTTAAGATGTTCATTCGTACTTAACCATGATGAAGGTGATGATCCGTGACACTCATCACCATTCTCAATCTATGAATGCATGCCTGACAACCACCTCCGTTCTACCTTCGATTGAATGAATATCTCTTGGATTCCTTAATCAAAATCTTCGTGGTATAAGCTAGAATCCATTGGCAGCATCCTTAAGAATCCGAAAAGTCTAAACCTTGTCTGTGGTATTTCGAGTAGGATTCAGGGATTGGATGATTGTGATGAGCTTCAAACTTGCAAGTGTTGGGCGTAGTGACAGACGCAAAAGGATCAATGGATCCTTTTCCGACATGATCGAGAATTGACAGATGATTAGTCGTGCGGTGACAGCACATTTGGACCATTTTCACTGAGAGAACGGATGGTAGCCATTGACAATGGTGATCCACCAACACACAGCTTGCTGGTGGACGAAATTGTGATCTATTGTCTTTGTACTTGTATGAAATTTAATAATTGGCTCTATTTGAATTCACAACTCCGTTCAACTAACCAGCAAGTGTACTGGGTCGTCCAAGTAATAAACCTTACGTGAGTAAGGGTCGATCCCACAGAGATTGTTGGTATGAAGCAAGCTATGGTCACCTTGTAAATCTCAGTTAGGCAGATTAAATTGGTTTATGGTTTCAAAAATTAATAATAAAATAGAAAATAAAAAGGGATAGAAATACTTATGTAAATCAATAGTGGGAATTTCAGATAGGTGTATGGAGATGCTGTGTTCCTCTAGAAACTCTGCTTCACTGCTCACTCTTCCTTCAATCCTTCTTACTCCTTTCCATGGCAAGCTGTATGTAGGGCATCACTATCATCAATGGCTACTTTTAATCCTCTCAGGAAAATGGTCCTATGCGCTGTCTGGTGGACGAAATTGTGATCACTTGTTATTTTGTTTATAAAGGATGTATACTCTTATGGCACTGTTTATTTTCTTCACAACTCCGTTCAACTAACCAGCAAGTGTACTGGGTCGTCCAAGTAATACCTTACGTGAGTAAGGGTCGAATCCACAGAGATTGTTGGTATGAAGCAAGCTATGGTCACCTTGTAAATCTCAGTTAGGCTGATTGAACATTTGTAATAGTGATAATTGGATTGTTCTAATAAAAAGGAATAATAAAAGGGATAGAGATACTTATGCAGATTCATTGGTGGGAATTTCAGATAAGCGGAATGGAGATGCTGTAGAGCTCTCGGACGCCTGCCTTCCCATTGCTTCTACTCAATCCTTCTTACTCCTTTCCATGGCAAGCTTTGTATAGGGGTTCACTATCAGCTGTGGCTACTTTCATTCCTCTCGGGGAAATAACCTGTGCGGCTGTCACTCGCACAGCTAACCAGTCTGGAGGCATCACCCATGGTTGATAGCTACATCCCATCCTCGCAGTGAAAGCTAATGCACGCACTCTGTCACAGTACGGCCAATCACCGGTTGGTTCCCGCTCCTACTGGAATAGAATCCCTCTTTTGCATTTGTCACTAACGCCCAGCAGGTTAAAGTTTGAAGCACGTCACAGTCATTCATGAACGGAATCCTACTCAGAATACCACAGACAAGGTGAGACCTTCCGGATTCCCAGGACCCTACTCGGAACACCACAGACAAGGTTGGACTTTCCGGATCCAGATGAATACCGCCATCTATCTAGCTTATACCACGAAGATTCTGTTGGGGAATCTAAGAGATACACATTCAAGCTTCCTTGCATGTAGAACGTAAGTGGTTGTCAATCACGCGCGTTCATGAGTGAGAATAATAATGAGAGTTATTAACTCATCACATTCATCATGTTCTTGAGTACGAATGAATATCTTGGAATAAGAATAAGAGAGGAATTGAATAAAAGAAAATAGAACTTCATTAATCTTTGAGGTACAGCAGAGCTCCACACCCTTAATCTATGGTGTGCAGAAACTCCACGGTTGAAAATACATAAGCAAAAGGTTCAGGCATGGCCGAATGGCCAGCCCCCTAAACGTGATCACTAGATCAAAATACAATCCAGGATGTCTAATACAATAGTAAGAGGTCCTATATATACTAGACTAGCTACTAGGGTTTACATGAGTAAGTAATTGATGCATAAATCCACTTCCGGGGCCCACTTGGTGTATGCTTGGGCTGAGCTTGATCTATCCACGAGCTGAGGCTTCTCTTGGAGTTGAATTTCGAGTTGTGATGTGCTTTGGGCGTTCAACTCCGGATTATGACGTTTTTCTGGCGTTTAACTCCAGAAAGGAGCGTGTACTTGGCGTTCAACGCCAGTTTGCGTCGTCATTCTTCGAATAAAGTATGGACTATTATATATTTCTGGAAAGCCCTGGATGTCTACTTTCCAACGCCGTTGAGAGCGTGCCAATTGGAGGTCTGTAGCTCCAGAAAATCCATTTCGAGTGCAGGGAGGTCAGAATCCAACAACATCAGCAGTCCTTTTGTCAGCCTTTTTCAGAGTTTTGCTCAAATCCCTCAATTTCAGTCAGAATTTACCTGAAATCACAGAAAAACACACAAACTCATAGTAAAGTCCAGAAATGTGAATTTAACATAAAAACTAAGGAAAACATCCCTAAAAGTAGCTCAAACTTACTAAAAACTATATAAAACAATGCCAAAAAGCGTATAAATTATCCGCTCATCACAACACCAAACTTAAATTGTTGCTTGTCCCCAAGCACTGAAAATCAATAGGATAAAAAGAAGAGAATATACTATAAAGTCCAAAATATCAATGAATATTAATTTAATTGCATGAGCGGGACTTGTAGCTTTTTGCTTCTGAACAATTTTGGCATCTCACTTTTTCCTTTGAAGTTTATGAATGATTGGCTTCTCTAGGAACCTAGAATTTCGGATAGTGTTATTGACTTTCCTAGTTAAGCATGTTGATTCTTGAACACAGCTACTTATGAGTCTTGGCTGTGGCCCTAAGCACTTTGTCTTCCAGTATTACCACCGGATACACAAATGCCACAGACACATAACTGGGTGAACCTTTTCAGATTGTGACTTAGCTTTGCTAAAGTCCCCAGTTAGTGGTGTCCAGAGCTCTTAAGCACACTCTTTTGCTTTGGATCACGACTTTAACCACTCAGTCTCAAGCTTTTCACTTGGACCTTCATGACACAAGCACATGGTTAGGGACAGCTTGGTTTAGCCGCTTAGGCCTGGATTTAATTTCCTTGGGCCCTCCTATCCATTGATGCTCAAAGCCTTGGATCCTTTTTACCCTTGCCTTTTGGTTTTAAGGGCCATTGGCTTTTCTACTGCTCCTTCTTTTTTTTTTTTTTTTTTTCACTGCTTTTTCTTGCTTCAAGAATCAATTCCATGAATTTTTCAGATCATCAATAACATCTCTCTTTGTTCATCATTCTTTCAAGAACCAACAATTTTAACACTCATAAACAACAAGATCCAAAGACATATGCACTGTTCATTCATTCATTCAGAAAACAAAAGCATTGTCACCACATCAAAATAATTAAACTAAATTCAATAATAATTTCGAAAATTATGTACTTCTTGTTCTTTTGAATTAAAACATTTTTCTTTTAAGAGAGGTGAAGGACTAATGGAATTTATTTATAGCTTTAAGGCATGGTTACATACTAATGATCATGAAATAAAGACACAAAACATAGATAAACATAATAATTAAAAACTGAAAACAGAAAGAAATAAAGAACAAGGAATGAATCCACCTCTAGTGGCGTCTTCTTCTTGAAGGACCAATGATGTTCTTCAACTCTTCTATGTCCCTTCCTTGCCTTTGTTGCTCCTCCCTCATTGCTCTTTGATCTTCTCTTATTTCTTGAAGAGTGAGGGCGTGTTCATGGTGTTCCACCCTTAGTTGTTCCACATTATGGCTCAAATCTTCCAAGGAGGTGCTAAGTTGCTCCCAATAGTTGTTGGGAGGAAAGTGCATTTGAGGCATTTGTTGATGGTGAACCTCCTCTTGTTCTCCTTGAGGGCCGTGAGGAACTTCCCTTGTTTGCTCCATCCTTTTCTTGGTGATGGGCTTGTCTTCTTCTATGGAGGCATCTCCATCTATGATAACTCCGGCTGAATAACATAGATGGCATATGAGGTGAGGGAATGCTAGTCGTGCCATGTATGAAGGCTTGTCAGCTATTTTGTAGAGTTCATTGGCTATGACTTCATGAACCTCTACTTCTTCACCAATCATGATGCTATGAACCATGATGGCCCGATCCACAGTAACTTCAGATCGGTTGCTTGTGGGGATGATGGATCTTTGAATGAACTCCAACCATCCTCTAGCTACAGGCTTGAGGTCCAGTCTTCTTAGTTGGACTGGCTTGCCTTTGGAGTCAACTCTCCATTGGGCGCCTTCCACACAAATGTCCCTAAGGACTTGGTCCAACCTTTGATCAAAGTTGACCCTTCTAGTGTAGGGGGTTCATCACCTTGCATCATAGGCAAATGAAATGCCAACCTCACATTCTCCGGACTAAATCCAAGTATTTCCCCCTAACCATGGTGATATAGTTTTTCGGACTTGGGTTCATACCTTGGTTATGGTTTCTAGTGATCCATGCATTGGCATAGAACTCTTGAACCATTAAAATTCCAACTTGTTGTATGGGGTTGGCTATGTCTTCCCAACCTCTTCTTTGAATTTCAAGTCGGATTTCCGGATACTCATTCTTCTTGAGTTTGAAAGGGACCTCATGGATCACTTTCTTCTTTGCCACAACATCATAGAAGTGGTCTTGGTGGCTCTTGGAGATGAATCTCTCCTTCTCCCATGACTCGGAAGTGGAAGCTTTTGCCTTCCCTTTTCCTTTTCTTGAGGAAACTCCGGCCTTGGGTGCCATTGATGGTGAATGAAAAATAAAAAGCTTAGGCTTTTTACCACACCAAACTTAAAATTTGCTTGTCCCCAAGCAAAAAGAAAAGAAGAGTAGAAGAAGAAGAAGAAAATATGGAGAGAGGGAGAAGAGAGGGTTCGGTTATGTGGGAGAATGTGGGTTTGTGTTGGTGAAAATGTAAAAGAAAAGAAGGGTATTTATAGGGAGGGGGGAGGGTATAGGTTCGGCCATGTTGGGTGGGAAAGGGTGGGAAATTGAATTTGAAAGTAGTGGGGGTAGGTGGGGTGTATGGGGAAGAGGGGTTGATGTGAATGGTGAATGGGGTAATTGGGAAGAGAAATTGAGGTGATAGGTGAAGGTTTTTGGGAAGTGTGACATTGAGAATGAGATTTGGATTAGAAGAGTGTGATTAGGATTAAAAGGAATGTGGTAGGTGGGGATCCTGTGGGGTCCACAGATCCTGAGGTGAGGATCCTGTGGGGTCCACAGATCCTGAGGTGAAAACAAACACCATTCTTTCACCATATAGGCATGTAACATGCCTTGATGCATCATTCTGGCGTTCAAATGCCCATTGATGCTAGTTCTGGGCGTTAAACGCCCATGTTATGCACGTTTCTGGCGTTGAACGCCAGTTTCATGCTTGTTTCTGGCGTTCAGCGCCAGATTGTCCTCTGTGTGCGCATCCTGGCGTTAAACGCCAGGTTGTTGCTTGTTTTGGGCGTTCAACGCCAGAAAGATGCTCTGTTCTGGCGTTGAACGCCAGAAAGATGCTCCTTCTGGGCGTTGAACGCCAGCCTGTGCACCTCCAGGGTGAAAAAATTTTTTCTTCTGTTTTTGACTCTGTTTTTAATTTTTTTGATTTTTTTCGTGACTCCTCATGATCATGTACCTAATAAAACACAAAAATAACAAAGAACAAAATAAAATAAAATTAGATAAATAAAATTGGGTTGCCTCCCAACAAGCGCTTCTTTAATGTCAATAGCTTGACAGTGGTTCTCATGGAACCACAAGGTGATCAGGTCAATTTAAGTGTGGTATTCCCAACACCAAACTTAGAGTTTGGATATGGGGTTTGAACACCAAACTTAGAGTTTGGTTGTGGCTTCACAACACCAAACTTAGAGTTTGACTGTGTGGGTTCTTCTTGACTCTGAACTGAGAGAAGCTCTTCATGCTTACTCTCTTTTGTCACAGAGGGATGGCCATGTGCCTGAAACACAAGGTAGTCCCCATTCAATTGAAGGACTAACTCACCTCTGTTGACATCTATCACAGCTCCTGCTGTGGCTAGGAAAGGTCTTCCTAGGATGATGCATTCATCATCTTCCTTCCTAGTGTCTAGGATTATGAAATCAGTAGGGATGTAAAGGCCTTCAACCTTTACTAGCACGTCCTCTACTAACCCATAAGCTTGTCTTATGGACTTATCTGCCAATTGTAATGAGAACAAGGCAGGTTGTACCTCAATGATTCCCAGCTTCTCCATCACAGAGAGTGGCATAAGATTTATCCCTGACCCAAGATCACATAGAGCTTTTTCAAAGCTCATGGTGCTAATGGTGCAAGGTATTAAGAACTTGCCAGGATCTTGTTTCTTTTGAGGTAGAGTTTTCTGAATCCAAGTGTCTAGTTCACTAATGAGTAAGGGAGGTTTACTTTCCCAAGTCTCATTACCAAATAGTTTGGCATTCAGCTTCATGATAGCTCCTAAATATAGAGCAGCTTGCTCTCCAATCACATCTTCATCCTTTTCAGAGGATGAATATTCTTCAGAGCTCATGAATGGCAGAAGGAGATTTAATGGGATCTCTATGGTCTCTAGATGAGCCTCAGATTCCTCTGGATCCTTAATAGGAAACTCCTTCATGCTTGAAGGACGTCCCAGGAGGTCTTTCTCCTTAGGATTTTCGTCCTCCTCCTCCCTAGTGCATTCGGTCACTTTGATTAATCAATGGCCTTGCACTCTCCTTTTGGGTTCTCTTCTGTATTGCTTGGGAGAATACTGGGAGGAGTTTCAATAACTTTCTTACTCAGCTGGCCCACTTGTGCTTCCAGATTTCTAATGGAAGATCTGGTTTCATTCATGAAACTGAAAGTGGCCTTTGACAGATCAGAGACTATGTTGGCTAAATTAGAATTGTTTTGTTCAGAGTTCTCTGTCTGTTGCTGAGAATGATGGATATGGCTTACTATTATTCAGCCTTGCACGTCCACCATTGTTAAAACCTTGATGGGGTTTTTGTTGATCCTTCCAGGAGAAATTCGAATGATTTCCATGATGAGTTATAGGTGTTTCCATAAGGTTCACCTAAGTAATTAACTTCTGCCATGGCAGGGTTTTCAGGATCATAAGCTTCTTCAGAAGCTACCTCTCTAGTACTGTTGGATGCATGTGCAGTCCATTCAGATTCTGAGAGATCATGTTGACCTGTTAAGTCAACACTTTGTTCTGAGCCAATATGGCATTCAGAGCATCAATTTCAAGAACTCCTTTCTTCTGAGGTACCCCATTGTTCACGGAATTCCTCTCAGAATATACATGAACTGGTTGTTTGCAACCATGTCAATGAGTTCTTGAGCCTCTTCAGGCGTTTTCTTCAGGTGAATAGATCCACCTGCAGAATGGTCCAATGACATTTTCGAAAATTCAGAGAGACCATAATAGAATATATCTAATATGGTTCATTCAGAAAACATGTCAATGGACATCTCTTGGTCAGCTGCTTGTATCTTTCCCAAGCTTCATAGAGGGATTCACCATCTTTTGTTTGAAGGTTTGAACATCCACTCTCAGCTTACTCAGCTTTTGAGGAGGAAAGAATTTATCTAAGAATGCAGTGACAAGCTTATCCCATGAGTCCAGGCTATCCTTGGGTTGTGAATCCAACCATACTCTAGCTCTGTCTCTTACAGCAAAAGGGAAAAGCAAGAGTCTGTAGACTTCAGGATTAACTCCATTTGTCTTTACAGTGTCACAGATCTGCAAGAACTCAGTTAAAAACTGATAAGGATCTTCAGATGGAAGTCCATAAAACTTGCAGTTTTGTTGCATTAATGCAACTAGTTGAGGCTTAAGCTCAAAGTTATTGGCTCCAATGGCAGGAATGGAGATGCTTCTTCCATCAAACTTGGATGTTGGCTTTGTGAAGTCACCAAGCATTCTCCTTGCATTATCATTATTATTTTCGGCCATCTCTTCCTCTTGTTCGAAATTTTCTAAAAGGTTGCTTCTGGATTGTTGTAATTTAGCTTCTTTTAATTTTCTCTTCAGAGTCCTTTCAGGTTCTGGATCAACTTCAACAAGAGTGCCTTTGTCCCTGTTCCTGCTCATATGAAAGAAAAGGGAACACAAAAAAGAAAGAAGGAATCCTCTATGTCACAGTATAGAGATTCCTTTATGTTAGTAGAAAAAGAAAGGGTAGAAGAAGAGGAATGGATTCGGATTTTTGATGAAGAGGGGTGAAGAGAAGTGTTAGTAATTAAATAATTAAATAGAAGAGGAAGAGAGAAAGAAATTTCGAAAATAATTTTGAAAAGGAGTTAGTGATTTTCGAAATTAGAGATAAAATGTAATTAAAATTAAAACATGAAACAATTAATTAATTAAAAAGAACTTTTTGAAAAAGAGAGAGATATTTTCGAAAATAGAAGAGGGAAAAGTAGTTAGGTGGTTTTGAAAAAGATAAGAAACAAACAAAAAGTTAGTTAGTTAATTGAAAAGATTTGAAATTAAATTTGAAAAAGATAAGAAGATAGTAAGTTAGCTAAGATATTTTGAAATCAAAATTTGAAAAAGATAAAAATTTTTGAAAAAGATCAAATAAAAGATAAAAAGATTTAATTTAAAAAATTTTGAAATTATTTACTTCACTAACAAGAAACTACAAGATAAGATTCTAGAACTTAAAGATTGAACCTTTCTTAACAAGAAAGTAACAACTTCAAATTTTTGAACCAATCACATTAATTATTAGTGAATTTTCGAAAATTACATATAAAGATAAGAAAAAGATTTGAAAATAATTTGAAAAATATTTTTGAAATTTTCGAAATAATAAAAAAATTTGAAAAAGATATGATTTTGAAAAAGATTTGAAAAGATAAGATTTTTAAAATTTGAAATTTTGACTTGACTTGTAAGAAACAACTAATTTTGAAAAATTTTGACCAAGTCACCCAAAATTTCGAAAATTTGGAGGGAAATAAGGAAAGATATTTTTTTGATTTTTGAATTTTTAATTATGAGAGAGAAAAACACAAAAATGCTTTATGCATGAAATTTTTAGATCAAAACAATGAATGCATGCAAGAATGCTATGAATGTCAAGATGAACACCAAGAACACTTGAAGATCATGATGAATCATCAAGAACATAATTTTTGAAAAATTTTGATGCAAAGAAAATATGCAAGACACCAAACTTAGAAATCTTTAATGCATGGAAAATATGAATGCAAAAATGCACATGAAAAACAAGAAACAATACAAAACAAGAAATCATCAAGATCAAACAAGAGGACTTATCAAGAACAACTTGAAGATCATGAAGAACACTATGAATACATGGATTTTCGAAAAAAATGCAAGAAAATTTTAAAAGCATGCAATTGACACCAAACTTAAAATTAACAAGACTCAAACAAGAAACACAAAATATTTTTGGATTTTAGATTTTCTAATTTTTTTTGGATTTTTATTATTATTTTCGAAATAATGTGAAGAAAAACGAAAAATAAAAGAAAATTTTGAAAAAGATTTTTGAAAAGAAAATACATAATCTGAGCAACAAGATGAACCGTCAGTGTCCATACTCGAACAATCCCGCAACGGCGCCAAAAACTTGGTGGACGAATTGTGATCACTGTTATTTGTTTATAAGGATGTATACTCTTATGGCACTGTTTATTTCTTCACAACTCCGTTCAACTAACCAGCAAGTGTACTGGGTCGTCCAAGTAACCTTACGTGAGTAAGGGTCGAATCCACAGAGATTGTTGGTATGAAGCAAGCTATGGTCACCTTGTAAATCTCAGTTAGGCTGATTGAACATTTGTAATAGGATAATTGGATTGTTCTAATAAAAAGGAATAATAAAAGGGATAGAGATACTTAGCATTCATTGGTGGGAATTTCAGATAAGCGGAATGGAGATGCTGTAGAGCTCTCGGACGCCGCCTTCCCATTGCTTCTACTCAATCCTTCTACTCCTTTCCATGGCAAGCTTTGTATAGGGGTTCACTATCAGCTGTGGCTACTTTCATTCCTCTCGGGGAAATAACCTGTGCGGCTGTCACT